>NW_007234230.1:262545-278346 GCF_000164805.1 Carlito syrichta | reverse complement strand
TCCGGGGAAGAGAAAGGCTTCCTGGAGGAGGTGAGAAGGAGGTTGAGATGCGAAAGATGAATGAAGTTGTCCCCAGAATTCAGGGCACCACAATGTCAACTCCCTTCTTGAATCTCTCGCTCTAGCTTCCTACACTCCACACCATGGGGGGTCTTTATTGGGGTAGGGGGAGGAGGACAGCTGTGTGCTGCCTCATGATTTGTCATCCCAGACCTGTGGTCTCTCTCCTGAACGTTCCCTTTCTTTTGCAGGCTGTTGGGAAGACAATGCTCATTCCAACCAAGCCTTTTTCAAAGCCTCATTTCCACATCCCTGAAAGTGATAATCTTATGGTGCATCTTCACTTTGAATGTATTGTGATGTCTAGGCAAGAGCCTGGAGTTCATCCGGTCCTGGGCCAGAGGCAAGACTGTCTTAACATTTCCCCACAATGTCTAACACTTTCCTTGCTTTTGTAAGACAGAGGCTGGGAGAGCACCGTCCTCCTCTTTTTAGAGAAGTTGATTCTCTGAACCCCCGAGTGCCCAGCTCAGTGTCTGACTCGCTTTAGACTGGCAGTAAATTCCCCTGTAATCCATTCCTGTGTGTGAAGACCTAAGAGTCTGCTCTGCCATAGGACAACCATCGCATATTGCTGGGTACAAAGTGGAGTGACCCACCATCAGGGAGACCCTGGTGCACTAATGCATCACCAGGAATTTACCTGAGGACAGAACATTAAGAGAGGTATCAGGACACCTTTGCACAATGCTGGGAATACAACAAGCTCTCTGTGGATGTCGGCTGCTGATTTTATATCACGGGGTCAGTGAAGATTCACATCAAGGACTAAAATTTTCTAGAGCGGCACTGTTCAGGAATGAAGGTGTGGGTGGGAAGGGTCTTTCCTGTAGCTGGAGGGAAAGGTCCTTCCTGGCCTTTCCCTGTTCCTAGTGGACTTGGGGACACAGCACTCCCATCTCTGCCTCTGTTTTCATGTGGCCTTCCTGTGTCTCCGTGTCCCCTCCTCTCCTAATCAGGACACCAGTCACCGGGTGTGGAGCCCTCCCTGAGCCCACACAACCTCATCTTCGCTAACCAGATCTCTGAAGACAGACATCGGGCCCTGTGAGGGGCAAACAATGTCTTTCACTCACTATGGTAGCTCTGGGCCTCAGCACACACGGGGCACATCGCAGGCTCTCAGGAAACACACTGTGACCCAGAGGGGCATAGCACGATGAAAGGGCGAAAGTGAATTCTGCACACAAAAATGACCTCAGATGTCCATCTCCGGCATCGGGCTGATCTGGGTTCAAATCCCATCTCTGCTGCTTCTGAGCTATGTGTTATATCCTGCCACCAAGGCTCTCTGAACCCCAATCCATCTGCAAAGTGGAGATCATAATTGTGTCTGCCTCATGAGGTTAGGGTGAGAGCGGTGGGGGCGGGGGGGAGAGAGGAGACCTTCCGGGCTGGGCCTAGTGCTTGGCTCACATGCCCGCTGCTGGGAGGGCCCTGATGGGACTGATGACTGAACACCAGTGTCGCCGACGGTGCCTTCTCAGAGCTGCTGGGATCCCAAAGAACATTGTCCCGTGTCCTGTGGGGTCAAATTTGCTGCTATTTGTGTAAAAAGAAGCAGAAAGGACTATGGATGCACATTTGCTGATGTATCCATAAAGCATCCTTGGAAAGATACAAGAAACCACTGATTGCCTCTGGGAAGGGCAGTTGTTTGGCTAGTGTGCAGGGGGAAAGGAGTTTTGTTTTGCTTTTCTCTGGCACATTCGCACATTGAATAATAAGCAAATTGCATATTAAAAACGTAAACCAGCTTTTACAATCCAAGGTGCCTTGTCATGGGAAATGAGTTGAAGACATTAGAGGTGGGGACACGAGAATTGCAGATAGTTGGGGGCAGCGCCCAGGTGAGAGCTCCCAGGGGCAGCTTCTGGCATAAACTGCCTTCCCGAGAAGCAGCCATTCATTCTGTGAGTAAATTAACTGGGAGCAGAACTCAACTCAGTAAACACCCACGTGAACTCACCTGCTGGAGGAGGCAGGAGGAGGCGGGGTCTTTCTTGAGACACCTGGGGGGAGTCATTCCCTCCCCACCAAGGGGAGACATCTTTTTTTTTTTTTGGAGTCAGAGTCTCACTGTTGCCGAGACAATCTCGGCTCACCAAAGTCTCGACCTCCTGGGCTCAGGCAATCTTCCCCACTCAGCCTCCCTGGTAGCTGGGACTACAGTCATGTGCCACCACCTCAGACTACTTTTTAAATTTTTTTGTAGAGACGAGCTCTCGCTATGTTGCCCAGGCTGGTCTCACACTCCTGAGCTCAAGTGATCCTCTCACCTCAGCCTCCTAAATGCTGGAGTTACAGGCATGAGCCACATGCCTGGCTAGGAGAAACATCTTGAATACTTTGGAAGCCACAAACTGCTCAGGCCAATGGCTTACTTGTCCAGGCACTTTCAGAAAATTGCTTTTGACATATTTTCACTTGTTTAGGCCTTGGCCGTCCCTCCCACTCTATGTGTTCAGTGACCTTTGACACAAACTTGCCGGCAAAGGTCACTCCAAATCAAATGGCATTCCAGAAGATTCTTTACAGCAGCAGGTACTCACTGACCTAGATTAAGTTTTTCTCAAATGTCAAAACCCTGAAAGAGAGATACTAAAATTGACCAGAATTACTTGGGGCATATATATATTTATATATATTTAATATATTTATCATATATATATAATGCATATATATATATATATATATATGCTTTTAAGTGACCAAAGGAATCAAATCAGAAAACAAGAACAAAGGAAACATGAAAGTAAGTGCAAAATCAAAGAGAAACATTCACTTTTGTAAAAAAGAATTTTTTTTGCCATTACAAAAATAAATGAATATTCTTCTATGCAGTAGTGTCCAAATAAAACCAAGCCATGTGCAACTTGGACTGGCCATAATTTGACTGAGAGAGAGAGAGTGAGTTTTAGTAAGGGCCTAGAGAGAGTGAACAGTAACAAGATGGTGAACTTTAGGAGTGAGTTTTTCACTCTCTCCAAAGTGAAAAAGCACAGAATCAGAATGTTTACTGATAAACACAGATTGCTCAAAAAGTCTCTTAAAGGGAATAATAGTGAATGAAGACTGTTGACTATATCACAGAGTACAGTGGCTCACGCCTATAACCCCTGCCCTTTGGGAGGCCGAGGCAGGAGGATCGCTTGAGACCTGGAGTTCAAGACCAGCCTGGGCAACATAGCAATACCTCCTTTTTTAAAAAAAATAAATGCTGACTATATCAAATGCACAGCAACATATATTGAGCTATAAAAATTACTCTCAATTCTTCCCTGTCACATTTCATATGTTATTTCAATGCCAGCGGATTGCTGAAAGTGACTGTAAATATATTTGTATGTGCATAAAATGGAAAGAAAGAGAAAGCATCAAGAATAGAAAAAGTGAAATTCTCCTGGAGGGCAGGAACACCAAAGCAGTATTGCTCTCTTGGGGCTCAGGCAGAGCTGATGTCCATTGTCAGTCCACCATTGATGAGCTGTGTGACTCTGGGCAGGAGACTGCCTCTCTGAACCTCAGTTGGCCCCATCTGCTGAGCGGGCAAACTTTCTTGCTACTGCCAGGTCAGATTTGGGGGCATCTGCCCTCCTCCCTCCCCGTTCTCCCAACCCCTACCTCCTCTGGGATCAAGGGAGGGACAGAAGAAACAAAGGAGATTTTTTTTTTTCTTTTTGAGTCTAGGTTTCAATCTGTTGCCCAAGCTGCAGTGCAGTGGCTTGATCATGGTTCACCATAGCCTCTACCTCCCAAGTTCAGGTGATCCCTCTGCCTCAGCCTCCCGAGCAGCAGGAACTACAGGTATGTGCCACCACACCTAGCTAATTTTTTTATTTTTTGGTAGAGATGAGGTCTCACTGTATTGCTCAGGCTGGTCTTGAACCCCTGGGTTTAAGCAATCCTTCTGCTGCCTCGGTAATCCCAAAGTGCTGGGATTACAGGCGACAGCCACAGTGGTCAGCCTGGCCCATCCTGGTTATTTCTTGTAGGTGCGATTATGGTTGATTTCTGGCTTCTTTTTGCTTTTCTGTATTTTCTGACTTAAAAAAAAAAAGGTGTTGGCTGGGCTCGGTGACTCAGCCTGTAATCCCAGCACTTTGGGAGGCTGAGGTGAGTGGATTGCCTAAACCCACGAGTTTGAGACCATTCTGAGCAACTTGGTGAGACCTCATCTCTACAATAAGATAAAATAAAAAGTAAAAATTAGCCGGGTATGGTGGCATGTGCCTATAGTTCCAGCTACTTGGAAAGCTGAGGTGGAAGGATCGCTGGAGCACAGCAGATTGACACTGGGGTGGCCGTGACTATGCCACTGCACTTCAGTGTGGGCGACGGAGTGAGACTCCAACTCAAAAAAATAAAATAAAATAAAATAAAAATAAAAAAAAGGTGTCACTCAAATAAAAACAGAAGGCAATAAAAGTTGTCTGTGGTTACTGAGACCCTGCTAAGCGCCAAACATCTTAATACGTCATTCACTGCTTACTGGCCACCCATGAGCTGGGGACCGTTATCATCATGCTAGTCACAGAGGGACAAGAGCCCCCCAGGGGAGGGGTGACTCGCCCAGGGCCACAGTCAGCAGGGAAGGAGCCGGGACTGGACCCCAACACCCAGCTGGTGGGGTCTGAATGCCCCACCCCCCGACCACCGGTGTGCATCGGGACCTGTTGCTGGTCCTCGTAGTCAGAACTGAAGATGACAGAGCTGTAAGCAACATGGGCCACCGCTGTGAGGGATGTGGGGGTGGGGAGGGCTGGGCTATAAATGCTGTGGGTTGGCTAAAGAGGGTGGGGGCCTGGGAAAGGCAGCCCCAGTCCTGGGGCGTCCATGGGAGGCGGAAGGCAGGGCAGTGAAGGGGGAAGCCAGGCTATCCGGCAGGCCCGGGACTCAGAGCCTGGGAGTCCCACTCCAAAGCCTGGACCAACACTGGAGGCAGCAGGGAGCCAGTGAAGGGTTTGTGCATGACGGTCAGGCACCATCCCGTGTGCTTTCAGGAAGCTCCCTCAAGCTCCCAGTGTGGACTAGACTGCCTGTGTTTAGTTAGAGATGAGGGCACAGGTGAGGGTGAGGGTGTAACTGAGGCCCAGAGATCACCTGCAGAGGAGGACATCAGGACCTTGGCTCCTGACCCTGGGTGGGTGGGGACCTGGGCTCCTGACCCTGGGCAGGTGGGTACCTTGGCCCCCGACCTCGGGTAGGTGGGCTCCTTGGCCCATGACCAGTGGGTGGGACCTCTGCTTCTGACCCCGGGAGGGTGGGGATCTCCCCTCCTGACCCCTGGTGGGTGGGGACATCGGCCTCTGACCCCAGGTGGGCGGGGACCTGGGCTCCTGACCCCGGGTGGGTGGGGACCTCTGCTCCTGACCCCAGGTGGGCGGGGACCTGGGCTCCTGACCCTGGGTGTTTGTTGTTTGGAGACCTGGGCTCCTGATCCTGGGCAGATGGGGACCTTGGCCCCTGACTTTGGGTAGGTGGGTTCCTTGGCCCATGACCAGTGGGTGGGACCTCTGCTCCTGACCTGGGATGGGTGGGAACCTCAGCTCCTGACCTCAGGTGGGCGGGGACCTGGGCTCCTGACCCTGTGTGGTTGGAGACCTGGGCTCCTGACCCTGGGCAGGTGGAGACCTTGGCCCCTGATCTTGGGTGCGTGGGTTCCTTGGTCCATGACCAGTGGGTGGGAACCTCAGCTCCTGATCTCTGGTGGGTGGGGACCTCAGCTCCTGACCCCAGGTGGGTGGAGACCTGAGCTCCTGACCCTGGGTGGTTGGAGACCTGGGCTCCTGACCCTGGGCAGGTGGGGACCTTGGCCCCTGACCTCAGGTAGGTGGGTTCCTCGGCCCATGACCAGTGGATGGGACCTCTGCTCCTGACCCCGGGTGGGTGGGGACCTCAGCTCCTGACCCCGGGTGGGTGGGGAACCTTGGCCCCTGACCCTGGGTGGGCGGGGACCTGGCCTCCTGACCCTGGGTGGGTGGGGACTCGGCTCCTGACCCTGGAGTGGGGAGCTACTGGCCTCCCCAGCCTTTTCCCTCACAGCAGCCAACTCCCACCCCCACAGCCGCTTCTGCTCATGACCCACAAGTCCCAGTCCTCCTGGGGCCAATGGTGAGAGGGAGCCCTCCCGAGTTCAGCCACCCTTCAAGGAGGCAGCTTCCCGATTCACGCAGGCACCTGGGAGCTGGCCGCAGCATGGTGATGACTTGGGGCCAGCTCTGTGTCCTGAGCACACGGCTTACTGGTCACCCCAGCCTCTCCCCTGTTGAATGTGCGGCATCCTGCTCCCACGCCTGTGTCCCTGGGCCTCCAGGAGTCGGAGTCTGCCCAGTCTACATAGCGTGGGGGAGAGAACACAGCCCATGCCCTCTGAGTCAGGCAGATCCTCCCACTGCACCTCGAGGACCAGGTGAAACACCGGGTGGAGGAGCCATCAGGAGTCATACCTGCACCCACCACCACATTGGCCACGTCCGAATGGCCTCCTCCAGCCTCAAAATCCTTTCAGGAATGAGGCACTGGTGCCCCGAGGGCCCTAAGGTCACAGAGGTCAACAGGGGCCCCAACAAGGCCAGGCAGTGGCCCATCAGAGCCCACACTTGTCACCAGACTCAGCATTGTCGCCCTTAGGGCACAGTCTGTGACCCGCTCACCTGTAGACCCAGGACACCTAGGAAGTCCCGTGCTCCTGCGTGAACAGACGTCCGTCTCAAATGTTCTCTGCACATTATGTGAGGCTCTGGGTCTCTCGCTTTCCTCCCCTCCCCCACCCACCTCTGCTGCTGATTTTAATGACTTTTGACAGTTATTTGTATAATTTGAGTTATGCGGCATCACAGAGATCTTTCTCCCAGGGAAGATTACATGAAGCTGTTTTGACAGCTCTCACCAAAGGGGCAACATTTAATATATAACAGTTCATAAAACAAAGCTGGGCCCCGGGAATACCTTTCGCTGTTAGTCACGATGATATCACCTTTAGGTCTAAGAAAAAAAAAAAGGCAAAAAATGTTCTTTTTACTGTAACATTTCCGAAAGAAACTCAAAGAGCTGAACTGAGGTATTTTGTGTGTGAAGGTGAAAGTCCTCTCCCTTCAGCACATGTAATTAGAAACTTCTGGATGTGCAGGTCCACCCTTTCAAGACAGCTTTAAGGAGTCCTGGGCCACACCAGGCCCTCAGAGCGGGTCCTTTCTTCTCTTCTGGGTCATCTCTAATCAGCCAGCTATCTCCTTTTGAAATCCTCTTTGAAAACATGCTCTCCCCTGAGGGCAGTTCGTTCATGTCTTCCTCTTGCTGCCTGGGTGATTTGTTTTAACGCTCCAGCCCTGCTATTTCTTGTAGGGGAGCATTTGCACATAGAATTTCTGTTAAAAGAACTTTGAGAGACAAAGTTGGACTCAGACCTTTCTGGAAGGGGTTTGGGGAGGGGGAAGGGGCCAGACAGCCAAGTGCTTTTATTCTAATAAGCAAGTGCTGTTTCTAGAATCTCTCCCATATCACTAGTCCCAAACCTCCAGAAAAAAAAAAAACCACAAATCTCCAAGATAGAAGAGGCTTCATTCTCCAGGGACTGGGAGCTCACTCTGCAAATCTTGCCAGCTAGGTGTAAAGGCAGCTAACCTCTTACAAAGAAAAGCTTCTCTTAGAAATCTGGGGAAGGACTCTCTTCGATCTTCATGTTTAATAGTGGTCTACACTCCTCCCCCCGACATATATACATACTTGCTCTTATCTGGAAGACCTTCCCAGGCTGAGGCTTTAACTCTGGAAATCCCAGTTTTCCAAGCCTTGAAAGGCACAGGCAGGTCTAAGACAGCTGAGAAACAGGACTATGGTCACAGGGCAGGGAGAGGACAATTCTATTTAAGCATTACCTGTTTCTTGAACCTGAGCAGCGGATGATGTGCAAACCAGAGCCCTCTGGATGGCCTTGTGGGTCAGGATACAACGCAGAGACAGTTTTACGGGAACCTCCTGTCTTGTGCCTCAGTTTCCCTCCCTTCCCCCATTGCCAAATGTCATAAAACACTGCTCACCAACGCAACTGATTTGGGTTTTGTTTTTGTTTGTTTAGAGACAACAATGTTTGAATCAACTGATCATGGTCATGGAGAAAATAGTAAGAACAGGAACTGATGTGGCCTAACTGGAAGAAATATGAAGAGTGTGTTCTAGTTCCCATTCAATAAATCATTCATTCATTCATTCATTCATTCACCCAGCCTGTCATCAAGGCCTCCCCAAAGACTCCAGACTTAGCCAGCCAGATCCTACAGCAGCCTGACCTAAGCCAACTTCTCGAAATAAATCCCTTCCTTCCTTCATTCATTCAGTCATTTAAAAATGTGGGCGGGTGTGGTGGCTCAACCTGTAATTGCAGCACTTTGGGAGGCCGAGGTAAGAGGATTGGCGTAAGAGGATTGCCTGAGCCCAGGGGTTCAAGAACAGCCTTGGCAACTGGCGAGACTTCATCTCTACAATAAATCAAAAAATTAGCTGGGCGTGGTGGCGTCTGCCTGTAGTTCCTGCTACTTGGAAGGCTGAGGTAGAAGGATCACCTGTGCCCAGCATGTCAAGGCTGTGGTGGCCATGAGCGTGTCACTGTACTCCAGCCTGGGCAACAGAGTGAGACTCCAACTCAAAAAAAAAAAGTATGTTAAACTTTTCCCAGGTGTCTAATGTCTAAAGACAACCTTTAGTTCCAACACAAATCCCTGCACTCCCTGAGCTTGCATTTTAGGAGTCAATTAATAAACACCGTGACATGTAATATCATGGCAGGGAGTAATCCGTGCTTACTGATAAAAATATAACAGAAAAAGAAAGGTGGAACGTGCTGTTTCAGCTAAGCTGTGAGGGAAGACCTGCCTGGCTGACTTTGAAGGAGAGCCCTGCTTCTACCTGAGAGGAAATGGTCCAGGCAGGTTAAATCAGTGCAAAGGCCCTGCGGTAGAATGCGCCTGGCTCATTGGAGGAAAAGCAGAGACAGGAGCCAGGACAGAATGACGGAGGGAGGAGGCAGAGGCCAGGCTGTGGGCAGGTCATCTGTGAAGGTCAGCTTGATGGCCCCAGTTATTCACTTACTCAACTAGGTGTTGCCGTGGGGTGTTTTGTAGGTGTGGTTCAACCCTGCAATCAGCTGACTTCAAGTGAAGGAGGTTGTCCTGACGCCCTGGGTGGGCAGTCCAATCAGTGGAAAGGCCTCAGAGCTGGGCTGAGGCTCCCTGGGGAAGGAGAAATTCCTCCTGTGAATGGCAGCCTCGCTGTGCCTGAGAGACGTGGTCTGTCCTCACGGCCTCCCCACCCAGCCTCCCACGGCCCCTGGACTTGCCCAGCCAGACTCCTCGGTCACCCGAGCCAACGCCTCACAGTAAACCCCTCAGTATCTGCCGCCCTCTGGCTGAACCTGCTGGTACCCCCATGTGACAGGCAGAGTGGTTTAGTGGCCCCAGCCCCCCTGCCCCTCCCCCTTTGCTGCTGGCTTCCTCCTTCCCTTTGGGTTCCTGGAAGCTCTGGCCCCTGCAACCCCCTCAGCTTCCCAGACAGCCCGGACATCTGAGCCAGGGTGCACCTGCTGGGCCTGGTCTTCCTTGGGACCCCCTCTTCTGCCTTCTGCTCCCCCCGGACGCCTCAGGCCCAGGGCTCAGCCGAGATATGCCCCACGCCCACGGGCCCAGGGCAGCCTTCTTGTCACCCGGTGGCCAGGGCTGCCCCTCCACCTGCCTGTCCCTCTGGGTCAGGTCAGCTGATTCCAGAAGCTTCTCTCTCATTACATGCATCAATCTGGAAGGCCCTTGAAGACAGTGTTCTGTTGGGTCCCAGTCAGCATCGTGGTAGCCATGCTTATTTATTTATTTATTTTCGAAAAGCACTTATGTTACTGACTTAAAATAGAGACCCAAAAAGTGACAGGCAGAGCAAGTCCAGACCACTCAGGGTTGAGGCTGCTCTGTTCAAAGATGCAGACAGAGCAGTGATGTGACCTCATCAAGGACATGATCAAAACAGGGTTTCACAAACGTCTTTGTGTTCATAATACTGTATCCATGCACAAAGTATCAAAATACAAAGTCTGGATTTTTCCCTTTAGGACTATGGTATATGACAGATTTTGATGAATGCACTTCTTTTTTTTTTTTTGGAGTCAGAGCCTCACACTGTCACCCATGCTGGAGTGTAATGGCATGCTCACAGCCACCACAGCCTCAACCTGCTGGGCTCAGGCGATCCTTCCGCCTCAGCTTTACAAGTAGCTGGAACCACAGGCCACATCACCACACCCAGCTTTTTTTTTTTTTAAATTGTAGAGATGAGGTCTCACCAAGTTACCTGGGCTGGTCTTGAACCTGTGGGCTCAGGCAATCCTCTTGCCTCCACCTCCCAAAGTTCTGGGATTACAGGCATAAGCCACCATACCAGGTCTGCGCTTCCTTTTTTTTTTTTTTTTTTTTGAGTTGGAGTCTCACTCTGTCGCCCAGACTGGAGTGCAGTGGCCGCTCCCGCCCACCGTAGCCTCAACCTGCTGGGCTCCGGTGATCCTTCCACCTCAGCCTTCCAAGTAGCTGGAACTACAGGCACGCGCTACCACGGCCGGCTAATTTTTTGATTTATTGTAGCGATGAAGTCTCACCAAGTTGCCCAGGTGGGTCTCGAACCCGCAGGCTCAGGCATTCCACTCACCTTGGCCTCCCAAAGTGCTGGGATTACAGGCTGAGTGCACTTCCTTTTACAAGCCCTCTCAAGTCAGCTGTAAATGCTGTCCGGGTACATACGTGGACTGGATTCGAATCCACGCCAGTGTCCCCAGCTCCAGGACAAGGATGACGAACCCTCCCTCGGGGGGTATTGTGAGGACTGTAAACATGATAGATGTCTGCTCATGGACAAACATTCTGAGTGCCACCTCGAGGGAGACCATGCTGGGTGCTGAGGAGGCCTGAGTGAGTGAGGTGGTCCTGGCCTTGACCTAGTGCAGCCAAGGCTCTGGCAGAGGCTGGCAGAGGGCCTGGCCCTGGCCATCCTTGAGGGGCGGGCTCTGGTGGGAAGTGACAACATCAGTATCACATGATGTCAGGGCTCTCCACATGACACACATCACTGAGACAGTCTCAGGAAGTCCCTGGGACACCTGGGGCCACGCTCGGCCTGTTCTAAGAAGACTCTACTGACAGTAGTCACAGCAAAACACTCAACACGCTTCTCCTCAGTCTTGTCATGTGACAAGTGCTCATTCAGCATCATCTCTGTAGAAGTTCTCCAGCCGGGGGACAGCCATGAACTAAACACCCAGCAGTCCCCACTGTCTCAAATCTCCAAGTGGTGGGTCAGAAATCGAGTAAGGAAATGACCACATCAGGCTGCATGTGGTGGTCCATACCAGCAATCCTAGCATTCTGGGAGGCTGAGGTGGGAGGATCACTTGAGCCCAGGAGTTCAAGGCCAGTGTGGACAACACAGTGAGACGCTGTCTCTACAGAAAAATCAAAAAATTTTCTGGGCGTGGTGGCATGCGCCTGTAGTCCCAGCTACATGGGAGGCTGAGGTGGAAGGATCGCCTGAGCCCAGGAGGTCGAGGCTGCAGTGGCTGTGAGTGTGCCACTACACTCCAGCCTGAGTGACAGTGAGACCTCAACTCAAAAAACAGAAAGAAAGAAAGGAAAGGAAGGAAAGAAGGAAGGCAGGCGGGAAGGAGAGAGAGAGGGAAAGAAGGAAGGAATGAAGGAGAGAGAAAGAGAGAGAGAGAGAAAGGAAAGAAATATCGTATGTGTCATGTGATGAGCCCTGACGCAAGGGCAGACACAGCAAGAGGGGTGCAGGAAGCACCCAGTGGGGGCAGGGCTCCTATTTTTTGGAGGGTGGTCAGGAAAGACCTCTCTAAGGAGGCAGCGTGGTAAGGAAATGCGGCAGCAAGGCATATTTACATTGTGGGGATTTGGATCCTTCAGGTCTGGGCGGGATCCCAGGTGGTTTGTGTGCAGACACAGGGCTGCAAGGTTCAACCTTGGATTCGTAATGTGTGGGCCACCAAGTCTCCACCCTTCGCTGGTGCTCACCCACCCCTCCCAGTGGTGCCATCTGGTTCTCATCTTCTGGGCCTGGGAAGTTGAAGCTCAGAGACCACAAGCCACACACCCTCCCCCCCACCAGGACACACAGCTTCTGGGCAGACACACGAGCATCCTGACCCACTGGACCTGGCTCTGAGTCCTCCGCTCCACCAGGGACTCAACTCCTGCCGGTCCATTAGGGTCACTCAGGTCCCCGCCAGCTCACTGAGGACCTCTCTGGCTGAATATGGATACAGTGTTAAATCTTCCGGGTGATTCCAACGAGCAGCCACAATTCCGAATTACCACAAATACATTCTCATTTCTAGGTTTTTTTTCTTTCCCTTAGAGACAGGATGTCGCTCTCACGCTCCTGATCTCAAGCAATTCTCTAGTCTCAGCCTCCCAAAGTGCTGGGATTACAGGCATGAGCCCCCTACAGGTGAGCCACTGGGTCTGGTCCCTACAAACATTTCTAAAACTTGTCCCATTTCCAGAATCCCCTGGAGACCTGATAAAAACGCAGATACCCAGGTTGCCTTCTTAGTGTCTCTGAATCAGCAAGTCTAGATCAGGGTCAGGAAATCTGTCCCTTTCGGAAGGCTCCTCGGTGGATCTGATCTTAGACCAGTTGGCGACACTCTAAACACGATGTCAGTCTCTCATGCAGTCTCACTGGGGACAAGGTTGCCCCCGGGAGGCAGATATGGGTTAGGGAAGGTGGGTGGGAAAGTCGAAC
The DNA here is from genome assembly GCF_000164805.1 of Carlito syrichta. NCBI lineage: Eukaryota > Metazoa > Chordata > Mammalia > Primates > Tarsiidae > Carlito > Carlito syrichta. Next base: position 265,494 of record NW_007234230.1, on the reverse strand, counting down.
TCTTTTTATTTATAAAGCACAGGTATACATTCAATAGTGAAGAGATGTGCTACCTGCCTGTGGTATTAAAATTTTGTAAGTGAGGACAATTAGGAAAAAGAGGCTTAAAAGGGTCCTTAGGGAGACAATCATGAAAAGAATGTCTTAAATGTTTAGCTGGATACTTGGCCCACCTAGAACTGAGTCTGACACCTGTCCATCCTTGCAAGAGCCTGAGTGTGGGCACAGATGATCACCCAAGGAAACCTTCTCCCGAGGGGATGGGGAAGTAGAAAGAGACCCAAAGGGGAGAAAGACACATGGTTCACTGTGGAATGCAATGCTGCAGACCGAGTGCAGTGGCTCATGCCTATATTGTACTTTGGGAGGCTGTGGCAGGAGGATCACTGGAGTTCACGAGTTCAAGACCAGCCTGGACAACATAGTGAGACTCTGTCTCTACAAAAATTAAAAGCATTAGCTGGGCATGGTGGCACCAGCTTGTAGTCCCAGCTACCTGGGAGGCTGAGGAAGGAGGATACCTTGAGCCTAGGAGGTCAAGGCTGCAGCAAGCTATGATGGCACCACTGTTCGCCAGCCTGGACGACAGAGCGAGACCTTGTCTCTTAAAACAAAAAAAGACAGGTGGAGAACTAGGCAGCCAAACACGTTCTCCACAGCAGCAGACAGCGCCCTGGGTGGGCGACTGGGGGATTGGGTGAGGGTGGAGGTGATGCTGCCCTGCTGCGGTGGTGACAGACCCCACCACCAGGTGGCGCAGTTGGGGTGCTCTGAGTTTTTTTCTGTCTTGATGTCGCTGCCATTGGCTTCACCCAGGCAGCCAGGACTGTGGGGACAAATGGGGTGCATTTCCCGACCTGCGGTGGCAGCCTTAAGAAAACAATTCTTTCGTGTTTCTAAAGTTCACCATTTCCCCCACTGCCCCACGCCCCCGTGAGTGGGTGGCCACCCGGCAGCCCACACTACGGAGCCCGGCTTGGAAGTGCCTGCTCACTGAATGCACAGACACACCTGAGAAGGTGCCCCAGGCTCTCCCTTCCCTGCCTGGCCCCACTCCTCTCGGGTGCTGTCCCACTTCGCCTGCAGCAGGCCAAGCCCTGGGGGCGGGAGTAGCTGAGTGGATGCCTGTCCACTGGCCTCCATCCAGGTGCTGCAGGGGCCACCAGCAGGCAGCAGGTCCTGCCAGGAGAAGCCAGGGAGGTGACTGGAGTGACGGGCGGCCTGGGAGAGCCACCTTGGCTGTGGTTGTGCCTCTGCTCCCAGGAGACCACGTTACGCCAGAACGGCCCCCGGAGAGGCTGGAGCCCGGCATCTCGCAGCCTCCCGCCCCCTGGAGGAGGCCCAGGCCAGTCCCCACCGAGCTGAGGTTTCTTCCTCTGGCCTCAGAACACAAGGCTGTCAGTGTCCCCATCAGCCTCCCGGCTGTGCCTTGGCCTTGGACACTTCCCCTTGTCTGAGATGGTTTTGAAGGACTCCAGCCAGCTGATCACTGCCTTTTTGCCGTGACCTCCCCACAACCCAGGGAAGGCATCCCCTAAGAAGCCTGTTTCTACCTGTGCCTAAGAATTACTGAGCCCATACCACATCCCAGGTGCTGGCACTGCCAGGCTCCCCCGCCAGAATGTCAGCTTTGTGTGGGCGAGGATGTTTGGCCGGTTTTTCTCACTGTTGTCCCCAGATCTCTGTGTGGCTCCCTCCCTCATCCCCTGTAGGTTTCTCTGAAAGGCACCATCCCTGACTGTCCCATTCATAAATGAAGCTCCGCCCACCTTGAAAGCCCCACCCACCCCATGTTCTTAGCCTCTTCCCCTTCCCTTACTGCCTCCCACATACAGACAGGAACTAGAGTGTGTGTGTCACCCACTAGAACACGGGCTTTCCGAGGACCAGCACTTGTCTGCTTTTTGAAACTGCTGTATCCCGATCACCTGTGACTGTTCCGGATACAGAATGTATGCCGGGCCGATCTTTTTATAAAAGAGTGGACTTGGGGTCTACACTGGTCCGTTTGCACAAATCCATAGCTCAAGGGGCCTCACTGGACTGGTGGATTCTTGAAGCAGGGTCACTGTTTTCTTCCCTTCTCTGCAGGCATCAGTGAGGTTTGGCTGCGTTGGGTGGGTGAGAGAGACCCCTAAAGAACGGACAGTCTAGTTGAGCAGAAAAGACAGGGGTTAAAATGGCTCGTAGGTCCCTCAAGGGCCAAATCCAGCCGGCTGCCTGTTTTTATGTGTCCCATGAGCTAAGAATGGTATACGTACCACATCTATGGAGTCAGAGTCTCACTCTGTTGCTCAGGCTGGAGTGCAGTGGCATGATCACGGCTCACCACAGCTTCAGCCTCGTGGGCTCAGGCAATCCTTCTGCCTCAGTCTCCTGAGTAGTTCGGGCTACAGGCACATGCGACCATGGGCAATTTTTCTGATTTTTTGGTAGAGATGAGTCTTGCTGTGTTGCTTGAACTCCTGGCTTCAAGTGATCCTCCTGCCTCTGCCTTCCCAGGTACAGATTACAGGTGTGAGCCACCACCTCAGCCAGTTTTTATATTTTTAGTGTAAAATTTTTTTGTAAAATCTGTTAGCATTTCAGGAAGAACAGTTGTTCACTTTTGCTTTTTAGCTAACAAGGCTTAAAATACTTACTATCTGGCTCTTTACAGAAAAAAGCCAGCAGGCTCCTGGGTTAAATGATAAGTAGGTGGCTGGGCGCGGTGACTCAAACCTATAATCCAAGCACTTTGGGAGGCCGAGATGAGAGGATTGCCTGAGCCTAGGAGTTCAAGACCAGCCCGACAACTTGGCAAGACCTTGTCTCTACAATTAAAAAATAATAAGCCAGGCTCGGTGGCTCAGCCTGTAATCCCGCACCTTTGGGAGGCCGAGGTGAGTAGACTGCCTGAGCCTGCAGGTTTGAGACCCGCCTGGGCAACTTGGCGAGACCTCATCTCTA
>NW_007234230.1:235209-262299 GCF_000164805.1 Carlito syrichta | reverse complement strand
AAAAAAAAAAATTGCCAGGCGTGGTAGCATGGGCCTGTAGTTTCAGCTACTTGGAAGGCTGAGGCAGAGGGATCACCTGAGCTCAGCAAGTTGAGGCTGTAGTGGCAGTGAGTGTGCCACTGCACTCCAGACTGGGCAACAGAGTGAGACTCTAACTCAAAAAAAAAAAAGATAAGTAGGAATGCAGTTTTTTTGGTTTTTTGTTTGTTTTGAGTACTCCTTTACAAACTAGATGGAGCGATAGCTTCGGGGTCCAGGCTTTGTAAGGCAGGCAGGGTGCGTGGTCAGGGAACAAGTCTGTGGGTGGCAAGTGCCCTCCAGCCCACACTCTGGGCCTGTTGGTCCATGTGGCTTCCACAGGGCGGTTGCATCTGGCTTTACATGAGGGTCATCTACTGCAATGAAAGACACAGATTCTGGCCAGGCGTGCTGGCTCATGCCTGTAATCCCCGCACTTTGGGAGGCCGAGGTGGGAGGATCGCTTAAGTCCAGGAGTTCGAGACCAGCCTGGGCAACATGGCAAGACCTCGTCTCTACAAAAAAAAATCAAAAAATTAGCTAGGGGTGGTGGCGCACGCCTGTAGTTCCAGCGACTCGGGAGGCTGAGGTGGGAGGATCCCTTGAGCCTAGGAGGTCATGGCTGTGGTGAGCCATGGCTGTGGTGAGCCATGATTGTACCACTACTCTCTGGTCTGGGCAATAGAGCAAGACCCTGACTCAAAAACAACAACAACAAAAGATAAAAATCCCTCAGCCCTTCTGAGTCCCTGAGGGTGAGGTTTTCCTTTTGGTTTGCCAGATGTCTGAGACCAGCCGGGATGACACCCTACAACAACCCGAAATACTCTCATCCAGATTCTGCCTCTGGAGACACTTGACTGGGAAGACCCAGGCCAGACTCCCAGGCAGTATTCTGCCTCTGTCACTTCCCAGTTGTGAACAAGTCACCTGGCCATTCTGTGCCTGCACTTCCTCATGTGTGGACCTGGGACAGTTCCTTTCCCCCGTTGTAAAGATGAAGCACAGCTTTGTGTATAAAGTGCCTTGTGTGGGGTCATCAGGGTGGAGGGGACCTGGAGGGAGGAGGGATGTCCAAAGACTCGGATAGCCGAGCAGAGTGGCTCATGCCTATGGTCTCAGCTACTTGGGAGGCTGAGGCGGGAGGATCACTGAAGCCCAGGCGTGGGTGGCCGCGGTGAACTGTGATAAATGAAAAAATTAAAAGCAAGGTTAGTGGTGAAATTAAGATGATGATAAAAAGACGACCCTGTGCTCTTCCTTTACCCTAGAAAATGCTAGAAATGAAACAAGGGGTCCCCTCCTCCAGCCTGAGGCTCCGGCTCGGAGACCCCGAGTGGAAGGAGGCAGCAGCCTCAAATCCTCCCGGGGCTGTGGGTGCCGATCCGTCTTCCAGCCAGGACAGCCACCACCTGTCATTAGACCTGAGGTAGCCCCAACTCCAGCTCTGCTGTTTAATCTCCCACCTGTGTCATTCGGCCTCCGAAGCCCCGGGGATCCTGCTCCCTGGGACGCGCCCGTCGACACCCGTGCTACAGCCTCACTTGTGTCGCGCAGGTCTTAAATGTGACGGCTCAGGCCCAGCGCCTCTCTGACACACCTTGATGTGACGACGCCAGCCCCTCAGGTCCCAAAATGACGTTGAGAAATGCGTCTGTGCCCGATACTCCTCGGCTGGGTTCCCCACTAGAAGCAACGGCCCCTGGGCTGGAATAAGCAGCAGCACTTTCAGAAACGAACGTGGCTGTCTCTATAAATAAGCCAGGCTGACAGATGATTCTCCTCCTGTGCCCAGGAGTCCCTAGGGAGGCTGTTTCCCCCCCCCCCCCCCGATTTTCTCTTCCCGGTGGGACTTTGAAGGACAAGAATTGTCCTCCCTGTGCGAGACTGCCTGCACCAGGCCTTGCCCAAGGACCCTCCACTTTCTGTGGCTGGACTTTCTCCTGGGACAAGCTCCCAGGGGTCCTGCCTCACCTTCAGCCCCTGGATCATCCACATACGTGGGCTCGACGTATCAGCAGCCTGAAAAAAAGTAGACACCAATGACAGAGCAGCTACCCCCAGAGGGGCTCGGCTTGGGAACAGAACAGGACACCTAAGAGAGAGGCGTCCCCAGGGCATGGCCACACTCGGAGATGGGTGCCATCAGTATCGCCCACTCCACCCTTCTGGTGAGGAACTGAGAGCATAGAGTGGTTGGATAACCTGCTTGAGAATGTTGAGCCAGATTCTGAGCCCAGAGGCTGTCCTGCCAACCCAAAGAAAGAAGACAAGAGAGAAGAGGTGCCCGCGGTCTCCCGCACAGTCCTGGATGGGCAGAGCATGCAGACAGACTCAGGCATCTGATGTGCCTGGAGGCAGACGCAGACCCGTGGCAGCGCCTGAAGCCCCCATCTACTTGTGCTGAGCCCTGCGGTGCACCAGGCACAAAGAACCGTCCTTTCCTCTCTCCTAACTCTCAAAACCATCTTTCCAGACGGGCGCCTTTATGACCTCCATTTTGCAGATTGGGAAACTGAGGCTTAGGGAGGAGGCGCAGTTGACCCACCAACAGCAGGTACGCATGGAGCCCATGGCTACCGATCCGTCTACAGCCTTGACTCGATGGGTCTCGTGACCCGAGCAGAGGTTTTCCAGTCAGACTGGAAGCCCCGCCAGGGCAGGAGATGCTTCTCTTCTCCACAGCTCCTTTCTGGACACCAGAGCTCATCAGTTGTCCATTGTCTCCTCTGATCCACAGGCTCACCAAACGCTACCTGATCCTACTGCCCAGCTCTCTCCTCCAGGGAGCCCTCCTTGACTCTCCAACCACAGTGATCTCTCCCTCCTCTGAGAAAGGACTTGGCATGAGAGATCGTGAGCTGACATCGGTGATATTAACACCAGGCCTCCAGGAGCTTCTGACTTGGCCCTGGAGCCTCACGTGAATGCCCAGAGATGCTGAGTGGTTTGTGGACAGGAGGGAAGTGGGGGGAGTCGTGACAGAGTGCAAGGCTGCCGATGTCGGTGTGTCGAGAGTGTCCCGCTCTTGATAAGAGAAAGGACGTCTGATTCTTCAAAATCAGCCAGTTCTCTGAACTTTTAAAATTTAAAAACATAAAAGCTTTACATCTCTAGGTGTTGGCCGTCAATTCCAGTGCTATGAGTATTTTGCAAGGTAGGGAAAACACCCCAGAGGCCAAGCCTGGCTGTGGTGTGCTGAGGGTGACCTCTGTTCTAGTTGGTGTCTTGCTCATTTCTGTGACTGCACCAAACCATCCTGGCACACACGCCAGCTTCTTGGTGAAGGCAGGCAGAGCAACAGAGGAACCTTGGCACGTCTGAGCAGGTGTCGGGAGCTCGATGAGTATGAGAGGTTGGCTCCCAAGCCGTCGGCCTCGGGCCCCAGGGGGCGCGTCCCGGCTTGCGTGGGGGTGGCAGGAAGGGAAGAGAGACACTGAGAAGGTTGAACGTGGTGAGTCTCGACCAGAAGTGATGTCCCCCAGGGGTACCTGGCAATGTCAGGGGACACTTTTGGCTGTCATACCTGGGGCACAGGTAGAGGCCAGGGCCGCTGCCAAAACATGCCCCATGCGCGGAACAGTGCCTGCCACAAGAAAAAAATGTCCCAGGCCCAGATGCCAATTGTGTAGAGACCTGGCCCAGGGGCAGGGGGTCCAGGGCCCCCCTTGGACCAAACCTCCGTTGTGACTCTGCTTCTGGTTTCCCGTGTGGCCTTGGACTTCTGATGAATACGTCTCATTAGCCCTCTATTTTCTCACCTGTAAGTTGGGGTTCGTGGAAGTAAAACTCCTTCAAGGGTGGGAGTGAGGTTTGGACGAGGTGATGAGTGTCCCGGGCTTAGCAGGTGCCGGCGGGTCATGTGTCCTTACCAAGAGCCGATTGCTTGCTGGACCCCTTCACCCATTTGTCTACCGAATCCATGCAAATAAAAGTGGCTTTTGCATGCAGGCCCAGAAATCAGTGTGGTGAACCTCTGGGTGGTGACGTGAACTGCTATTTGGGACAATCAGCGGGAACGGCTTTTCTCTTCACCAGGGTCAACCTGATGCCTTTTGCCTGATTTAGTAGTGATCCCATAGACACGTCATCAAATCTAACACGTGGTGAGTCCCCCGGCCCTCAGAGCGTAGGTGTCAAGAGCCCTTAAAGTGAGCCACGAATATACAAGGCACTCCTTCTTCTCCCACCCTTCCCCCTCGTCAGCCTCGCTCCAACGTGAGTCTAGAAATCGTTATTTCATGGACAAAAGCCAGACTTGGTTCTGGGCTCTGGGGAACATACCAGGACTGGAGAGAGGCCTCAAAATAAGGCATCTCTGCCTGGACCAGCTGGGCTGATGGGCCGTGTGGCCCCAGAGGTGGGCAGGAAATCGGATTCCTGGCTGTCAGGAGCGTGGCCACTTCACCAGGTAAGGTAGGCTGAGGGCAGGGGCTGCAGGGGCAAAGACTATGACTAGATGACGCAGGGGCTGACCCAGAGGGCACTGGACTTCCATGCTCTGATCCGCTTGTCCCGACTCAGCATGACAAGGGGGAGGGGACTTCTCATCCCATGGAAACCCAGAGGGAGAAATCTGATCTTGAATTCCAAGACAGAACTAAACAGGCTACGTGAAGGGAACCCGGGCCGGTGGGGCTCTGCAGGCCATCACGACGGATGTCTTCTTGGAGAGGGCCTGGGCTGCCATGCAGGGGGTTGGTGTGGGAGCCATGCCCCGGGTGTGGGTCCTGGAGCAGAGGGACAGGAAGGCATTTGTCCGGCTGGGGGACAGGAGCTGCTGCAGAAGCCTGAGGAGCGGCCTCCCCAGGGATCTCAGGACTCAGATCGGCTTCAGGGCTTTGGGGGCAGGTGGCCAGGCCCGGCCTAGGCTCAGGGGATGGCTGGAGGCAGCGCAACCTGGGTGATATGTTGGCAGCTGGGTGACCTCTGGAGGCTGGGATATCATGCCCAGAGCAGGAAGGCAGGTCCTCACATGGCCGGGGGACAGGAAGTCAGCAAGGAAGAGAAAGGAGAGCTGGAAGGGTTTTATAAAGATAGAAACTAGAGCCCACAGGGGACGCCTCAGTGACAGCCGTGAAGATGGTGGCAATGTCTGAAACGCAGATAAGACCCAGGTGGAAGACATTAGGCCCCTTGGAGCGCTGTGTGATTCACACCCCATTCAGCCCTCTCAATAGCAAAAATACCGCCGTTACTTCCACCTCACACATGAGGAAACCGAGGCATAGAACATCAAAGCATCCTGCCCAAAGCCAGAGTTGGCATCCACGGCTACGAGGTGGTATCCACCCTGTTTCCCCAACTCAGCTTTACCGAGAGGCACCCCACAAGTGAGAAATGCTGTCCTGCGTGTTGGCAGTTGCATTTCAGGAAATGTCATCTTTCCTTTGTTCGAGTCTTAAACTTTAATTTATTTTATTAGCAGCAAATCCTTTCTCCAAAATACAAAGTCTGGTGCAGAAATGCAATATTAGAAATGGGTAAAGACAAAGCAGCTTCTAATTTTGGTATTTAAAAAAAAAATGTTGGGCCCTTCTCATAATCTGAAAGTTTCTAATTTTTAAAAAAATCAAATGAAGATAAAATATTCTTTACTTATCAGATGGGCAAGCCTTGTAAAAGCTGATAATCTCAGTGCTGGCGAGGGCGTGGGAAAACCCACACTCCCATGAGTGAGTGCCCGTGGGAGTGTGTTGCCGCAATATTTTTGGAGGGCAGCTGGGTACTCTCTGTGAAGCATCGCGGCCACGTTCCCTCTGACCCAGCAATTCCACTTCTAGGAATTTGCCCTTCGGACAGACTTGCATTCTCCAGATTAGACTTGCAAGTCGCGAGAGAGGTCACAGGGACGCTCATCATCGCGTTGTCTGCAACAGCAGGAAAAAGCTGGAGACAGCCTGTGTGTCCACACACAGAGGAACGGTTAGGCGTGTGGCGTCTCTGTGCACTCGAATTCCCTGCAGATGTCAGATGTTCACAGAATGAGCCAGAGCTAAATGTGCTGATATGAGGAGATAACCTTTCAGTTGGGAAAGGGGACCAATGTCAACTGTAGTTGACAGCTTGAGTAATTTCTCCTGGTGTGCACACCTCTGGAACACCACCAAGCCCCAGATATGGGACATAAACCCAGATATGAGTTGAGTAGAGGGCTCCCTGTGACCCTTCCTGCCCAGCCATGCACCTTCCCCACCAGAGGAAACCACTCTTCTGACTTTGGCTGTCAGGTAGTTCTGCCTGTACTTGAATCTCATGGAAAAGAACCCCTTCCCCTCCGCCACCCCTGTGTGCACTCTCCTATACCTGGTTTCATTCACTTGGCATGTTCATGGAATTCATCCAGTATAAGTATATATACACACATGAATCAGCAGTATCAGTATATATATGTATCTCTCTCTCTCTCTCTCTCTCTCTCTCTCTCTCTCTCTCTCTCTATATATATATATATATATATATATACACACAGTTTGTTTCTTTTTAGTGCCAAGTTATATTCCATTGTTGGTTATAACACAATTTGTTATTCATTCACATGTAAGACATTTGGGTTTCCAGTTTTTGACTCATGTAAATAAAGCTGTTCTGAACATTCTTGTACAAGACTTTTTGTGGACAAATTGCTAGGGAAGTGGGCAGGTATATACTTAATTTTAATAAAAACTGCCAGTTAGCTTTCCAAAGTGGTCCAATTGATTTATAATTCCCATACCAGCTCTGTATGTGACTTTCTATTGCCCCTAGTCTTTGTCAACACTTAGTAGTGTCAGGTTTTTTTCCATTTTTGTTTTAGCCATTTTGGTTGGTGTATCATGGTTTCTCATTGAGATTCAAAAACATCTTTAACAAAATATATGCAAAGCAATAGCCATATTTTGACCTCTTTTGAATAATATTATATTACATAATATATTTTCACAATAAATTCACATATATAAAGAGATTTGCAAAGAAAAATTTTCTGAAACAATGAATATGTTATTGTTCATGAAGAAAAAATGGAATTGGGGTAGACAGAGAAGGCTTTACTTTTAGTGTTTTTATAATGTTTGATTAATTATATCCATCAAGTTTCAAAGCAGGAAACAAATCACTCTGGGGTTTAACACAGAAAACAGAGTGCTTGAAGAAGCACTGGGAGTTTGGGGGATTGGACTCTAGAATGTTCTTCCATGAAAGACTCCCATAGCGTGCAGAACTGACCTTGTGTGGGACTGCAGCCCCCCGAGGCTGCCAGAAGAACCACAGAGTCCAAGAGCACCTGCCTGACCCTGATTCTCAACACAGGAAGCTGGAAGAGGCCCTGCCAGTGTAGCTGCAGTAAACCCACCTCTGGCATCCTAATAGCAGAACAGTGGTACCTGCTACACGTACACCTTCCAGAGCCCACTCTGGGGGCATCTGTGTAACAGAACCTGATTTACATCCAGGAGATACAGAGGTATCTTTTTGCAAGCCCCAGGGCTCAGAGTTGCAGAGCTTGAAAACTTCAATTCTATGCTAATCTGTGCATAAAACGTCAGGCCTCCGTACTACCTAAAAATTCAGGTGCCAAGATCATTCAGCATTCCACCTGCATCCTTATTTATGCCAGAAACACTGGTTCGGCTTATCTGCACATCAGAAAGTATACAAAGAAGAAAATTAGTCAAGAAAGCCCCATAGTAGGTGCTTTCATTTTGTTTTCATTTAAAGCAAGTGTAACTGAGGCCCTTTGAGTTCGATCCACTTTCTCACATCAATCCCTTCCTGTTTCCCTCTGTGCTTCAGATAGTTCCTAGATTCACTGGCGATCAATTCTGAAGGCTAGCCAGGCACATTAGGCAAGCTCCTGGCTCAGGACTTAATCCCGCTACTAACTGGAGCTCATTCTCTACCATTCTCGGCTCCATCCTCAGGGTGCTTGGCTCTGTCCCCCCATCATCCTTCTTTTTTCACAAACGTAGACTTGCTTTTGCAGTTGAGCAGTTGAGTTGCCCATGGAAGTCTTCCATTTCTCCTGTAGTGTTTCCTTTCCATTCAGTCAAAGCCGGCAGTATTTCTGCTAGTAAAAGTCTCTTAAAATGTCTGCATGCCTCCTATGAATCTTACTGAGAATCACGCCACTAGACAAAAGCCACACCCACAAATCTCTTTTCTACTCCAACATTCTGTGAAGTGGCTAAGAAAAAAAAGAAAGACTAAACTTTGCAAAGGTCTGAGTTTTAAACAAAACCTCACAGCCACATCCTCAATCTTTTTCTTTATACTGTGTTTTCCTGGCTGTACTTTGGAGTTCACCTTTGACCCAAAGTTTTTTTTCTTTTTTTAAATTTTTTTACATTGTTTATTACCTGGAGGGGCTGTACAGTTCTTGCATCTTTTGTAATAAATCAAGTTTTTTCTTCTTTAGCTTATCTCTTTCCTCTGATATTTTACTCTCAAGAGCAAGAAAAATCAGGGTAATGCTTGTGCCAGGCTGCCTGGAAATCTCTTCAGCCAGATCACCCAGTTCATAAGTACATTTTTAGTTTTCCATGTTACCAAAATGTGATAAACTTTCTGCTACTGCACAGCAAAAAACCCCTTTTCTTCCATTTTTAATCACAAGTTCCTCAGTTTTCTTTAAGACTTTGCTGGTAACCTTCGCAAAGGCCATCACATTTCTGAAGAGCGTCTCTTGGAGACCATTTGGGATTTCACTAACACTTTCCTCAGAGTCTCCACGCTTTTGTCCGCTGTCTGGTTCCAAAACCACTTCTACATTCTTAGTTGTTTGTGATAGCAGCATCTCATGTCCAAGAACCAAACCTGTATTCGTCATACACTGCTGCATAATAAGTTACCCCAACAACAAGTTACCCCAACAACAAAACCCATTTATTATCTCACCGTTTGTCTGGCTCAGGAATTTGAGAACATCTTGGCTGGAGTGTTCTGGCATGGGAACTCTCACAAGGTGGCAGTCAGATATCAGCTGGGCTCCATTTACCTGACCAGGGCTGGAGGACGCCCTTCCATGAGAGCTCATTTACCAGCCTTCAGCTCCTCCTCCCCATGTGGGCCTCTCCGTGGAGCTGCTTGAGTGCCCTCTCAGCGTGGTGGCTGGCATCTCCCAGAGCAAGAGGCCAAGGTGGGGGCAGCAATGCCTTTTATGACCTGGTCTCAGAAGTCACACTTATCACTTCCACCACAGTCACATATGCCAGTCTTGATTCAATATCCCAGGGGCGAGATGGCAGGACAACAGCAATAAGGGACAACACGAGGGCGTGAACACCAGGCAGGGCTATTCTCGGGGGCCACCTGGAGCTGGACTGCCCTCCAGGAAGCTGGGAAACAAGCCTGATTTGGGTAATTAAGGCAGGAGTGCCACCTTCAGAGGGAGGCCCCGGTTCTCCGCAGGAAGAAGATACCAGAAATGGAGTTACCGCCCTCCCTGGGCTTTTCTCCTCTCCTAGAATAGGTCTAGAGCTGTCCTCACAAACTAGCAGGAATTCTGGATAGAAACTTAGTTATAATGAAGCATTCATCAGGCTGCACTTTGGCCCAATTTCTTGTCATCAAAAGTCACTGGATACTGACCCGTGGCATCCCCACTGTTCCTCACGACAGGATCTCTGACATCAGGGTCATAAGGCTTTTGTTTAAGAATTGCTTAAGATCAATAAGGGTACCTGATTTCAAACCAGGCGAAGTGGGAACCAAAGTGGGCCCAAACTTTACCTGTACAATGACCATTTGTAGATCTAACTCTGAATTGTATCCCGCATCCTTAAAATAGAAAGTAATCCTAATAGCAGATACCAAATGAAAAAAAGAATTGCTTAAGATGTTTTTCAGATTCCGAATTCCAGCAAAAAAGCTGACGCCAACCAGTGTGAAGACCTCACAGAGGACAGAATCCGCATGAGCCCATGGCCTTTTCCTCTCCCCACCCCAGGGCTGTACCCTGCACTCTGATCAATCAGTGATCTCCACACCTTGGCCCACCCCAAAACCCATAGAAATGCCAGCCCCAGACTCCCAGGGATACAGATTTGAGGACTTCTCCTGTCTCCCCGTTTGGTGACCCTACAATTAAACCTCTTTCTCTGACACGACCTAGCGCCTTGGTGTACTGATGTGCTGTGTGCATCAGGTAACGGACCCGTCATGCTGCAGGATGAATTATGTGTGTGCACGGGGGTTTGACCTGTGCTCCACTTAGCAGATGCGTGGTCTTTGGCAGGTGACTGCCTCCTGGCAGTGTCATCTGTCAAATAAAGCTGAGAATCAAACTCCCACACCACAGAATCATTTAAAGATGGATGAGAGCACACTCGTAAAAAGTTTATAAAACATCTAGGAGAAAGGTGCTTGACACTTGATGCGCTTTGCAAAGCCAGCAGCACCATCACGTGTCGAATTTATCCACCACACACATGTTGAGGGACTCACCCTAGGCCGGGGTGAGCTTATCTGTGACTTGTAGGGGGAGTCACAGAGGAGCAAGCGCACCCTTGGGACTCCCAGACCCCCAGGGTGTGCAGTAGCTGAGGTCCAGGTTGGACACATCATTCCTCTATGAGACCAACACACCCATCTCCTTCCTGCCTTGGTCTGCACCTTCCTGTGGTCCAGAACCCAGACCAGGGGCCAAGGCTGCCTGCTTCAAGTGAGCCGGTTCCCCTGCACGTAGCACAGCACCCTGCGCCTTCTGTCACGTATTCAACATGCAGTGGGTGATGGACATGGTGCTGGCACTGACCGGTATATGGCAGATGTGTTCCTGCCAGGGAGAGCTCACAGTCCAGTGAGAGAGACACGAGCGTCACACAGCAACATCAGCATGCATGCGAGACACATGCTTTGCAGTTTGGGATTGCTTTTATGGACTCTTGGAGGCCAGAGGTGGAGGCCTGTAGCCATGAAGGTTTATAATATGGAGATGATAAGGCTGGAGTTGGGGCTGCAGGGGGTGGACATTTGGGGTTCGGGGTGGCCTGTGCACACTTCCCAGGGCCTCCCAGCAGGGTGAGGGTGACGGTCTCACAGGGAAAGTTGCTGCAGGTCCCTGGGCCTCTTGGTGGTGAGAAGGCGTAGCCTCGGGTCTCACACTTGACCTCGTTTTGCCACAATTTCCACACGAGGAGCAGAAAAGGGCTGGGGTTGTCGACACACATAATTATGACATGTTTATGGTGAGCTTTGAGCTGCTGGGATGAAAGTCTTCATGTGTGCCATATATTTTATTGTTATAATCACAGCAGACTCTGGAGAAATTCAAAGAGATGTTTTATAACCCAAATTATAGAAGCTTCTTTGTTCAGGAGGAATATCCCAGTGTAATTAGTGGGTAGACTGGTAGCAGCCCTGCCAAGAGCCTCTCGGCGTGGAGACTGGCGTGGCCTTTCACCCGGGAGAGGAGAATCCCAAGTGGGAGTCAATGTCCCCTTCGGAAGCACGGCCTGACACCGCATGTGACAAAGCAGGGTGGCCCACGAGGGTGGGTCACTGGTCCATAGAGCAGAGGAAGGGAGGGGTTGTGGGTACCAGAGGGGGCCCTCAGTCCCTGTAAGAATCGGACAACTTGGCCTTGGTCATTCCTAGGAAGTCACTGAGGGACCGACCGAGCCGGGAGCACCTCGGACCTCGGGAGGTGACATTGTCTCCAAGCAGGATTCCAACTCCAGTCAGGGTTTCTCAGAAAGGGTCGGAGGTGGTGGCAGGATTGGGAGGTGGGTGGCTATCACCTCTGAGTTCATGGTAGGAGGAAGAAGGACTAGATGGTGCCAGCTGCATGTGTCCCTTGTCAGAAAAGCAAATGTGGGCCAGGCATGGTGGCTCACACCTGTAATCCCAGCACTTGGGGAGGCGGAGGCCAGAGGATTGCCTGAGCCCGTGGGCTTGAGACCAGCCTGGGCTACATGGTGAGACCTCGACTGTACAATAAATAAAAAATTAGCCAAGTGTGGTGGCACACTCCTGTGGTTCCAGCTACTCGGAAGGCTGAGGCGGAAGAATCGCCAGAGCCCAGCAGATTGAGGCTGCTCCCACACGTGGGAGGCAACTCGGGCAGAGGGCAGAGAAGTCTCGGCCTCTGGAAGTGGGGCGCCCTGGAGAGCCTTCCAGAAGCAGGCGTCTCACATGCACTTTCTTGGCATGGAGACCTGCACCCACCGGTGCTTGTGCAACACGGGTGGCGGCACCTGCTCGTCCTGAGGGCTCATTTGCATGGAGAAGGGCCCAGGAGGGGGAGGCGTTGAAACCAGGCAAAGTAACACAGAGGCAAACGGGCACACGCCCACCTTGACTCCCAGCCCGAGGAGGCCATGGGGGGGTGAGGGCACCCTGCGCCACCCTGCCTTTCACAACTTGGGTCACCTTTTGGAGACTGTGCATTAAATTATTGGAGCCTCCGGGCTCACACCTGCAATCTCAGCACTTTGGGAGGCGGGAGGATTGCTTGAGCCCAAGAGTTTGAGACCAGCCTGGACAACACAGCAAGAGCTCATTCCTAAAAAATTTTTTTAAATCGGCTAGGTGTGGTGGTGCATGCTTGTGGTCCCAGCTACTCGGGAGACTGAGGCGGGAGGATTGCCTGAGCCCAGTGGGTTGAGGCTGTGTTAGCCATGACCGTGCCACTGCACTCCAACCTGGGCAACACAGTGAGACCCTGACTCAAAAAAATAAAATAAAATTATTGGAGCCGTTGCTTCTTCTGAACCAAAGATGCTTCCACCGTCTCTCCTACGTAGGATGGTCTGTACCCATGCATGCCCTAGGTTGTGCAACTGGTGGCCCGTGTTGCCCCAGAGGGACGGCATGAGCCTCATTAAGGGAAGGGGTGTCGCACAATTTTGGCATCCACCGGGTGACATTGTCTTCCCAGCCTTTGCCCTGATGTGTTTGGTCCCCAGTGAGCCCACTGTTCAGATTTAATGAAGTTCACATCGGTCTGGCTCTCTGTCTTGGATGTGCCTGGCCACTTGGACCAAAAGGGGGCAGGGTTCTCCTACCGAGTGAGAGACTGGAAGAGCCTGCAATGGTAGGGGGGTGGGGGCGGTGGAGGGCGGGATGGGAGTGGGGAAGAACCTGTCCCAGGGTCGCAGACTCTGTTTTAATCGTTCACACTGGTGGGACGCAGTTGCTCATGCCTGTAATCCCAGCACTTTGGGAGGCCGAGGTGGGAGGATCGCTTGAGTCCAGGAGTTTAACGGCCAGCCTGGGCAACACAGCGAGACCCCGTTCTACAAAAAATTAAGAAATTAGCCAAGCGTGGTAGTGCGTGCCTGTAGCCCCAGCTACTCAGGAGGCTGAGGCGGAAGGATCGCCTGAGCCCAGGAAGTTGAGGCTGCAGTGAGCCGTGAATGTGCCACTGCACTCCAGCCTGGGTGACAAGGAACACCCTGACTCAAAGAAGTAAAATCATTCACATACCACATAGTTGTGTGAGAAAGGGGCTTTGCCAACCCTGCTTGACAGGGCTTCTGGAAGGTGAGGGGCAGGAGCTGGGGAAATAGCCGCAGTCAGGCCTCCTTCTATTCCGTCCATTCCTTCAACAGACTTCTGCAAACAGGAACGGAAAAGCCGGGTGCCCCTCCATTCAAATATGTGCACAGGATCTTCAGCAAACAACCACGTGTGTGAGGTGGAAATGTGTCCAGGGTTTTGTTCCCGACGCAGGTGAGGCCTGGCGCTGTGGTGGACACGGCCATGGAGACCTGACCTTGAAAGTGAATCCTGATGAGGCAGGCGACTGGGCCGGGCTGCCTCTCTGAGCCTCAGTTTCCACATCTGGAAAGTGGGGGTGACCAGGGAAACACCAGTTCTCGAGTCTGACGGATGGGAGTGCTCAAGTTTGTGGGAGGCCCCGAGTGATGGCTGTCCATGTGCGGGCCAGACGGGTGGGTTAGTGGGTTTCGGTGTTCACGTCTCGGCAGGGAGCACTTTTCTTCGGGGTGCAGTCATGCCCGGAACTGGCAATGGGGGGTGAGCCTGGGGACATCACCCGCTCCCATGTCCTCCAGTGCCCCCAAACAATACCATGGGTGGCTTATTCTATGATAGAAACACTGAGCTATTTTGTAAACCGATGCAAATTCAAGATGGCCTGGCCTCCCTGTGTATCCATGGGGTGCCTTCCAGTTAAGGAGTCACCTGGGCCCTCTGCGCTTTGAAGCCCAGGGCAACACTTGAAAATATGGAGAGAGAGAGAGTCAACAGGAAGGAGGATTCCTCTGTCTAAAATCCCCAGGAAAGTTCCAGATCTGTCTCTGGAACAGATCCTGCCCTCCTACCCTAAGAGGGCAGCATGGGGGCCACAAGGGTTCATTGCTCTGGTGGGCTCTGGGTTTTTTTTTTTTGAGTTGAAGTCTCACTCTGTCGCCCAGACTGGAGTGCAGTGGCCGCCCCCAGCCACCACAGCCTCACCTGCTGGGCTCCGGCGATCCTTCCGCCTCAGCCTTCCGAGTAGCCGGAACTACAGGTGCACACTACCACGCCCGGCTGATTTTTGATTTATTGTAGAGATGAAGTCTCGCCAAGTTGCCCAGGCGGGTCTCGGGTCTGAGGTGGGCTCAGGCAATCCACTCACCTCAGCCTCCCAAAGGCGCAGGATTACAGGCTGAGCCACTGAGCCCGGCTTTTGCTGATCTCCATGACAGACCTCTGCTGTTCCTGATCTGGCAAACTGCCCCCATGAACACTGGTCGGCCCCGGGAAATGCAGCCAGGAGCTTCTGAACTGAGATGGGAAACAGGCAGGGCACCCGCCGGAGCCAGCGGTAGGGGAGGGGGGTGGGGGGCCAGGGAGAGCCGCGTGCCTGCTCAGCGTGGCTGTGGCAGGGGCCTGAGCCCCCCGGGACTGCCGGCCCCAAACGAGAAGGCACCCCCTTGGAAGTGGGCCACTGGAAGCCAAGCTGCACAGGGACAGGCAGTCGTCTGTCTTCCTCCCTGTTCCCGCCCCGGGGCTTAGACCTGGCCCTGCACCCTGGAGGCACGCAACACGTGAGGGGTGTCCGTCCGCTGAATGAGTGCCGTACCTGCCTGGTGGTGTGGCTATGATTGGCTGCGATGAAACTCACCCAAGTGTCGGGTCCTGAATGGCTACTCGTGTGGGTTGTCCCTTCGCTTGAGTCCCCTCTAGGGGAACCACCTTGGCCCAGCCAAGCTCCGCCCATTCCAGTGAGTGGCGTCTAGTAGGGGCCTTGGGGTGAGCTCAAAATGCTCCTTATGTGTTTACAAATTCTAAAGCACTTTGTCTAAATAAATTTTTCTTTCTTTCTTTCTTTCTTTCTCTCTCTCTCCTTCCTTCAGTCTTTCTTTTCTTTTTTTTTTTTTGAGTAGGAGTCTCACTCTGTTGCCCGGGTTAGAGTGCAGTGGCCCCCTCATGGCGGCCACCACAGCCTTGAACTGCTGGGCTCAGGCGATCCTTCTGTTTCAGCCTTCCAAGTACCTGGAACTACAGGTGTGCACCACCACACCTGGCTAATTTTTGGACTTATTGTAGAGATGAGGTCTTGCCAAGTTGCCCAGACTGATCTCGACACCCTGCACTCAGGCAATCCTCTTGCCTCTGCTTCCCAAAGTGCTGGGATTATAAACCTGAGCCACCGCACCCAGCTTGTCTCACTATCTCTGCCCTCTAAAGAACGGGGCAGAAAATTCACTGTTTCCGTATCCCTTGTATCATCTCATTGTCATGACCCTGTGGGATGGGAAGTGGGCAGGAAGTTTCTGAGATGTTAAGTTATTTTATGGTCAGGTGTGGTGGCTCCTGCCAGCAGTCCCGGCACTTCGGGAAGTGGAGGCAAGAGGATGCCTGAGGGCAGGGTGTAGAGACCCGTCTGGGCAACTTGGCTCCCAGCGCTTTGGGAGACCAAGGAGGGAGGACTGCTTGAGCCCAAGAGCTCAAGATCAGACTGAGCACCATCGTGAGACCCCCATCTCTACAAAAAATTAGCCTGGTATGGTGGTGCACACCTGTAGTCCCAGCTATTTGGGAGGCTAAGGCAGGAGGATTGCTTGAGCCTGGAAGTTTGATGCTGTGATGAGCCATGATCACGCCACTGTACTCCAGCCTAGACAACAGAGTGAGACCCCAACTAAAAAAAAAAAACACCCCTCATTTTATGTAGGCATCTTTTTTTCCAGACACTTTAGGATGGCCTCCTCTCCCCTAGTGTGGCCTCCTGTGGAGGCTGGGCCGGTAGCAAGAACAGCAGAGCTGGGTGGGGTGACCCTAAAACCAATTCAGCTGTTGAGCGGTGGCCATCCTTCCGTTTCTACAGACTTTAGAGCAGAAGGTCTCATAACCAGCATCACTTTTTAAATAAGCTGGCCACACTGCCAAGCTCCCCCAGATTCTCAGCCAGTCCCTGCAGTCACCTGACCTTGAGAGCGGTGACACCCCACCTGCAGAGAGCAGAGGTACGGGCTCTTAGCAGCTACAGGACTGTTCAAGAACCACAATCAGGAAATGGAAGCGCTGGGATTTGAATCCAGGCCGTTAGAACCCCAAGCCTGTGCAGGCAACTACTTCCTTACACTGCCGAGATGTGCAAGTAGCTTTGTAACACACCCCCATTATGTGAGCCAGCCATGGTTTCTTACAACTAAAAGATGCAAATGAAAACAGGGCAAACAGCAGGCATCTCCTAAAGAAACGAGAAAGGGGTCCATTAAAAAAAGAATGTGTCCAGGTGTGGTGCCTCACACCTGTAATCCCAGCACTTTAGGAGGCCCAGGCAGGAGGATCACTTGAGCCCAGGAGCTGAAGAGCAGCCTGGGCAACATATCCAGACCCTGACTCTGCAAAAAATAAAAAAATGAGCCAGGCGTGGTGGCGCACACCTGGAATCCCAGCTACTCAGGAGGCTGAGGCAGGAGGATCGCTTGAGCCCAGGAGTTTGAGGCCACAGTGAGCTACGATGGCGCCACTGTACTCCAGCCTGGTGACAGAGAAGACGCTGTCTCTAGAAGGGACTGTGTGATATCCTGAGTCCACATCTGCCTGGGGGTAAGGGGAGGCCGAGTCACAATCAGCTCTTATGTTTGGGGCCACGTGCCAGCCACTGTGCTGGGCATTTTGGGCAGCGGTGAAGGAGGAGGCCGGGAACCCGCCAGCAGTTCAGGGAGGCCCGTGATCGGGCCCCGGGGTGTGTGTTCAGGACTGATGGGTGTTTAAGCACTAAATCCTGAGACTTTAGACACCACTTTAGTCTAAACAAGAGTCCCCAAAGGCATTGGGTCCTCACCCCTGGGACCTGTAAATGTGATCTTTTGGGGGAAAGAGAAGAGGTCTTTGCCAACATGATCAAGTCAAGGCCCTCGAGATGCGAGGAATACCCAGGCTTATCCAGGCGGGCCCTCAAAGCCACCATGGGTGTCCTCGGAAGACAGAGACAGAGATCTGGCCCACGGAGGAGGAGGTGCACAACGGCAGAGGCAGACAGAGGGCTGAAGGGAGTCAGTCACAAACCAAGAGACACAGGCAGCCATCTACGGTGGGCGGGCGTGACCCGGCGTCTCCTGCAGAGCCTGCAAGGCAGGTGTCCCAGGGCCTGACTGGAGCTCCGTGTACCAATCAGGTTTTCCAGCCTCTGGCTTCCAGACCTGTGGCGTCTATTTCTGTTTTTTTCAGCCATGGAGCTTGTGACCATTTGTTGCAGCAGCCACAGGGCCCCATGAAGATGCCAGGCACAGCAGGGGATGGTAAGAGCAGAGGGCGAGAAGCCCAGGAAAGTGGTTCAAATCCCAGCTCTGCATTTGGGGGGGGGGCTGGAACAATTACTTAGCTTCTTTCTGCCTCAGTGTTTTCATCCATGCAATGGTGGGGGTAATCTTTACTTATGTTGGTCAGAACTGTTTTGGCTACATGTGCCAGGACTCTAACTCCAGGTGGCTTAAGTAAAAGATGGCAGGCAGATCCATGCCAGAAACGAAGAGAAGTGGGGCTGACTTCAGGCACAGCTGGATCTAGGGGTCTGAAGATATTACCATTTCTTCTCTCTCATCCCCTTCCTCCTCTCTCGCCTCTTCTCCTCTTGCAAGTTGGCCTCACGCCCTCCCTCTGTGAAGGGCTTCTTCCTCGTGCCCCCAGGCCTGACAGAGCCAGGTTCCACTTGAACAACCCCATAGAGTAACCAGCTCACTGCACGGTGTGGAGATCCCAGGGAAGGCTTTGATTGGCCGGGCTCGTGGCACACACCAGCTCCCAGGTCCAATCTCTGTGGCCAAGGGAAGGGGCATCAGGGTTGGCCTGCCCTGGTCACAGGCCACCCGAGACACAGCACAAAGGGCGGCAATGTAATTAGCAGTGTCCCCCAGAACCACGCTGACAGGGCACAGAGACCCAGACCCTCAAAGTGAGGGGGCGGGCTGCTCTTACCAGAAACGCAGGCAAAGCAGCAGAGTCCATCATGTGATCTCACAGAGCTGGTGTGAGGACCCAGTGGGTAAGCCCGTCTGGACATGCCCTGCAAGGCCAAGGACCATGACAGGCTCCTCACGGCTGCCTGTGCTCTCAGCCAGCATGACCCCACCCACTCTTGCAAACCCTGGTTTCAGCGCCATTCTCCACCTCTTCTTCCCCCGAAAACCCACAGACCAGACTGTGGCTGCCGTAACTACCACAGGGCAATGAGAAGACTGGACTGGGTGCAGAGATGGGTTCAGGCTCTCGGAGAGCTTAGGAACCCAGGAGTTCCGCATTAACCTCGCAGAAAACAGGGAGTCATTGAAAGTTCTTGAGAAGGGGACATGACATTTGGAAAGCAATGTTAGGGAGAATTTGAGACTCCCTAAATATAACTCACAGCAGTCATCTCATAAAACCTTCTAGAAGTTCTACCTGAGTCCCAGTGGGGTCTGCTGAGAAATCCTGGCTGTGGTTTGCCTGTGTGTGTGTGTGTGTGTGTGTGTGTGTGTGTGTGTGTGTGTGTGTGTGTTTTCTGTCTTAGAGATCACGCCAGCGAGCAGCTCAGCAGGATTTTCACGGTTGACCACAGTGGCAAACATTCCTCGCCAAGCGGCTTTCAGCTCGGGAGTTTCTTGGTTTGGAAGCTCCTTCCCAAACCTTGAATCTCGTCCTGTCTAGCACCCGCGTTAAGAGCAGCCAGAAGCAATCCACGTTTATGTAACATTGTTTATGAGCCCCGCCTTGTACTAGAACTCAAGACGCTCCTGCAGCCACGGGCAAGCCATGGTGCTTGAGACTTGAAATGTGGCTGGTCTGGACGGAGACGTGCTGTCCATCAGTACAAGACACGAACTAGATTTTAAGACCCAGCACCTCAGACAGGAAGACATCTCATCTTTATATTGATTACATATTGAAATGATCATCCTTTAAGCCAAGTAAATTCTACCATTGAAAATCAGTTTCACCCGTTTCTTTGTATGCTGTGAGTGTAGCTATGGGAAACGTTAAACACACATGTGGTTTGCTTTTGATTTCTATCGAACGGTTCTATGCTGGATCCTGGCACACACACATTCTCTTGCTGCTCATAAAAGAGTCACGATATAGACAAGAAAACGGAGGTGTGGTGAGGCCGAGGGGTGGCAGGGAGAAGCGCCCAGACTAGTCAGGTTCAAAAGTCGATCCTTCTTACTGCATGCCAAGTTGCCTGTGGATTGCACCAGGTAGTCAAGAGTGCTATGGTTACATACGTGGTGCAGTGCTTTGGGCTGCAAATAACAGACTCTTGACTCAATTTGGCTTTTAAGAAAACTTTAGCAGCTCCTGGCTGGGTAAGAGGCTTGCGGCGTCGCCAGGCTCCGGGCTTTCTGTATCTCCGCCTGCCTTCCTGCACGCATTGGTGTTGCCCATGTGGATGGGATCCTGCCGAGGTCAATGTCAAGGCTGCAGTCCCCACTGCACCTCCTTGCTCAGCCTTGGCGGAAAACACAGTCTCTCTGTGTGGGACTCCTTCTACAGGGGAGGAAAACCTTTCCCGGAATCTCCACAGGGCCTCGTGACTTGAGGTGGGGTCCATGAACAAGCAGCATCCCTGTCCCCTGGAAGCTCGTTTGAGGCACTGCTGAATCAGAGGCTGCGTCCTAATGCAATGCCCTGGTGACTGTGGGCACAGTGCAGCCCTGCGAGGTTAGCGCTCACGGCTCACCGTCCTGGGCTGCATCACATGCAAGCGGCCAGGCCAACCTTGAAGGGAGGGAGTCTCATAAGGGTCCAGAACCAGCATCATCCACACCCCTGGACAGGGAGGGGCCACCTTCCCGGCGCAGAGAAAGGCAGACCCGACTCCCCATGGGTGGGTCTCTGGGTACACTGTGGGTAATGATGACGGGTAGGCGGTCATGGGGCCCACAGTTCCTTGAAGGCTAGATGTGAAGATCAAGTGAGGTAGCTCCTGATACGTTCATTCATTACTTCATCCATCAAATATTTTTTCTTCAGTACCTGATAGTCTTTGGCCCTTAGATGACAGAAGAGGGGCCAGGCACTTTTCCTCTCCTTGTGGGTGGAGCTTACATGCTAAAGAGGAAGACAGACCAAAAAAAAAAAAAAGGGAAACTAATACAATAGACGCATCATTACAATTGTGAAAGTGCCATGAAAGAAACACATGGTGCCAAATGAAGAATGTGAACCGAGTGCCTCCGTAGGGTGCTCTGTCCCTGGGGGAGGTGGTTAAACAGAGGCCTGGGGGTGGCAAGGAGCTCACTGCAACCTGAGCCAGAAGATGGGGGTAGGGCAGGAGAGATCTTGGCCCAGAGGAACTTCATGTGCAAAGGCCCTGGGGCAGGGAGGACCTGGGCAAGTCCACAGAGTGATGGAACTAAATAACCTTGGGCAAGCTCTTCCTTCTCTGGGCCTCACTCAGTGCCTGTGTCCAGCTGGGTCATCAGCACGTTTGGTCTAACATCCCGAGCTGCTCTGGTTCCACCTCTGCCCATGGAGCAAGAATCTGGGACGCTGTGCCTGACCTTCTGGTTCTGAAGGGCAGGTGTCACACGGTTCACTCAGGAGTCACAGTCTGTGTGTCTCTGCTCCTCCCCCCAGGGGAGGAGGCCTCCCTTCTTACTGCAAGTCTGTGGCCCTGGCACAGCTTTATTCTACAGTATGGGCTGGTCTCTCTCTCCACCTGTCTCTCCCCCTGGATTGGGGTTCCCTGGATAACAGGGATGTGGATGTTCTCTCATTTGTATCCCTAGCACCTCTCATGGCACCCAGGACGTGGGAGGCATTAAGAACACATTTGCTGCAGAACTTCATGTGCAAAGGCCCTGGGGTGAGAAGGGACTGGACAAGTTCAAGGAGTGAACGGACCTATAGAACCTTGGGCAAGTTCTTTCCCCTCAGGGTCTCACATAGTTTCTGTGTCCCACTGAGTTATCCGCACATCTGTTCTAACATCCTGGTTTCTCTGAGTCTTGTGGGTAGGTGAATTATGATTTATAAAAACCTAGAGCTCAGTGCCTGAAGGAACTCAAGAGCTTATCTGGGTCCACAATGTCTTCAGTCACCACCTGTTTTGCAGACGTGACAGCTAAGGGTAAGGGAGGTTGTGAAATGCTCCGATCCCCCATAGCGATAAGATCGTGGTGAAGGTGGAGAATGGAACATCCCGGAGCCTGTCTGAAGTCTTGTAGTGGGCCCCACAGCCTTTGTGCCGACCTCATGGACATTGCACACTTCTTCTCTTCGCCCCACTGCATGGCACGTGAATGGGAGCTCTGCTTCTTCACAGGGGTGGAAGACAAGAGTCGGAGGCAGAGAAGCGGACAGGACAGACTCTTCACACATTCATCTTCCTGGCCGTAAGTTACTTCGCGCTGTATACTCGATTATCCCAAACTGAATACCTAAAACAACAATAGACGTGTATTGCTCTTCCAGTTTCCACAGGTCAGAAACCTAGGAGCCACTCAGCGGAGCACTTCTGACTCGGGGTCTCTCAGGAGGCTGGGGTCGGGAAGATCAGAGCCGCCGTCATCTAAAGGCTTGACCCGGGCTGGGGTTCTGCTTCCAAGGTGGCGCCTCCACATGGCGGGCAAATGGGGGCTGGCTGGCGGAGAGGTTCCTCCCCATACAAGGCAAGCGTGGGCTGCTTGAGTGTCCTCACCCCATGGCCGTTGGCCTTCCCAGAGGCGGCAGCCCCAGAAGGAAAGAGAGCCATGGGAAGCTGCGGAGCCTTGTACGAGTTACTCTCAGAAGTTACCTCACTTCACCGTCCAGTCTGACCCACATTCAAGGGGAGGGAATCCGCCTTCACCTTCCAAAGGGACAGAGTCAGAATTCCATGGTAAACAGATTCCAGATACCCGAGACCAGTCGTTGACTGGCCCATCCCCAGCCTAATGACGGCCAACAGTTGGCCAAAGCCCAACCGGTAGACCGCAAGTTCATGCCACTTGGTGATGGTCAACTTGGGGCTCACACTTCAGCCACCACTGAAGGCACAGGCTGCGCCGACAATGCCTTTGACGCCACGCTTGTAGAGTGTGGACCTGAGGCTGAACAGCCTCTAGGGCTCCAGCCCTCTTAGTCTGGGAGAAGAGAGCCCAGAAGGCTCTTGGGGGCCCAACTTCCCTCTTCCATTTCCAGTTAATGGAGCATTCCCATCTTTCCCTCCCCCATCCACAGCCTTCCAGGCTGAGAGGCTGCTGCACAGAGGAGGGAACGTCCCTGTCCTTATTTGCTGCTATTTGGAGGAGACAAAGCGGAACCTGGCACATTATCAAGACAATCTGCATTTCCCAGACTGCCCCTGGCATTGTCACTCGCAGCCGGGCCATGGGGAACACTCCTTGCTCTGTGGACCTTAAAATCAGGCGCAGTGTCAAGCTGGAGCCCTGTCAGTCTACTCAGGACATGAATTGAAGCCACATCACAGAGGACAATTAGGCGATGGATTTCCTAATTAAAGAGACACACATCCCTCGGCCCAGGGATTCCACCTTGAATAATTTATTATCCCACAAACACACTCCCACTTGTGAGGCATAATGTGTGTCCAGGGACAGGCATCACAGCATTGTTTGCGGCAGAAAGAGATTGGAAACAATCTAATTGTCCGTCACTGGGAGCTTGTTATATACATCGCAAAACATCCATTCAAGGGAATATTCCGAGGCTGTTAAAAAGAGAACGAGGCTCTTTTGTATATACCAAGATGGAGCTGTCTTCGAGACACACTGTTAAGCAAAATAAGCAAGATGAAGAACCGTGTGTAATTTGCTGTCATTTATATTTAAAAAGAAAACAGCCAGGCGTGGTGGCTCCTGCCTATGATCCCAGCACTTTGGGAGGCTGAGGTAAGAGGACTGCCTGAGCTCACAGGTTCAAGACCAGCCTGAGCAACATGGCAAGATCTCATCTCTACAATAAATAAAAAAGTGTTGGGCATGGTGGCACATGCCTATAGTTCCAGCTACTTGGAAGGCAGAGGTGGAAGGATCGCCTGAGCCCAGCAGGTTGAGGCTGTGGTGGCTGTGAGTGTGCCACTGCCCTCCAGCCTGGGTGGCAGAGTGAGACTCTGACTCTGAAAAGAAAAAGAAAAAGAAAATAGGAAGATCCTACTTATGTGCATAGTTATTCATGCAGTGTCTGATCAAATGAGAAATGTGGAGTTGCAGATTAAATCATACGCAATTGCCATTTTTGTTTATCAAAACCAGGTAAATATTGAAATTACATCTGGGTTGATGCAATTGTAATAGTGGTGGCCTGTAGGCTACTGGAGGGACCAGGAAAGGAGACTTACTTCTTTCAGTATAAAATTTTTTTGTGCCATTGGAAAGTTGTACCATATGCATGATTTTGTGATTTTTAAAATTTCATAGCATTTAATTTTTAAAGCTAGGTGTTCAGAGTGTTATCCATCTGAATAATGATCGCAAAGATTGGCGGTTCCCATTCTGATCAAGTAGGCAGCAGCATTATCCGAAATTCCACAAAGATGATTTCCTTTTGCCTATTTTTTTTTTTTTTGACACGGTCTTGCTCTGTCTTCCTGACTAGAGTACAGTGGCACAGTCATGGCTCATTGCAGCCCTGAACTCCTGGGCTCAAGTAATCCTCCCACTTTAGCCTTCAAAGTAGCTGGGACTACAGGTGTGCCATCACACCAACTCATTTTAAAATTTTTTGTAGAGATAGGATCTTGCTATGTTGCCCAGGTTAGTCTGCAATTCTTGGCCTCACGTAATGCCACCAAATGCTGGCATTACAGGGTGAGACACCATGCTGGGCATCTTTTGCTTACCCTTACTCAAACAGAAAAAAATAATGTTATTGCCTCAAATTCCTTCAGTGAAGGAGGGAAAGGAACACTGAGCAGAGATTTGTCGCTGAAGGCAGAAGACGTAAGCCAGCTTCTTAGAAATATGCCAGGAGATGGAAATGTCAAGGACCTGGCTCAAGGGCATCTGACCCTGGACGTGTTGGGTGGTCACAACTAGGGCATGGAGCTGCGCCTTGCTGTGGCTGGAGCCCTGGGTTCTCAGCAGGTTATTTGACGAAGAGGGCGATCTCAGGAAGCTGGCCTCTTCAGGACATCTGCTGTCCCTGGGGAGACAGATCCTGGAGGCAGGAGCACCAGGCTCACCTTGCACGGCCTTCAAAGATGGTGTGTCAGGGCCCTCAACATCCCTGGAGGACTCAGAGCTCAGCCTCCATCCTGGGGGGACAGAGGAGGCCTGAGATCACGCTAGCCTGGCACGCCCTGTGTCTTCGTAAGGAGGATCCCCGTTTATTTATGCATTCACTTTTCGAGAATACAAATGCTAACCCCCTACGTGCACATGTCGGAAATGTGGAAATTGCCATTTTGTGTAATGACATTGACTTAGTGAAAAACAAGTTTAAAGGCAAAAGACCTGAGAGCCCCTTGGGATGAAACGCTGTATTTTCTTTCTTCTATCCTGTTCAACGTATCCTTTTTCTCAGAATCATCTTCCTGGGAGCTTCTATCCCTTTCAGCAAGACCCTGCTGGGGGGTGGGGGGACTGATTGGCATGACTCTTTTTTGGGAGGGCACATGAGTGTTTTGTAGCAAACGCTTAAAAGTTTGCCTCTTTGATCCAGCCATTTCGCTGAAGTCTGTCTCACAGAAATATTCAAATGTGTGGATGCATTTGTAGGTGAGAGCAAGGGCTGATGGTGGTACTGATTGCCATGGAAAGAAATGGAAAATAGCCCCAGATGTCTATTACTGGGGAGCTCACTCAGTAGGTTCTGGTACCTCCATGCTCTGGAATCTGGGTCAAAAGGGGGGGGCATCTGTGCTTCAGCCTCAGGATGTCACCCCCTGGTGCGGAGGGAGGGTCCCTCGGCAGACCTCTCTACAGCCCCAGCCATCCAGACCGGCGGTGCTCATTCGGGGGTGATGTGAGCCACCAGGGGACATGTGGCAACGTCCAGGGACATTTTTGATTGTCTTCACAATAGGGGGCGTTTGCTGTAGCAGCCAGTGAGTGGAAGCCAGGGATGCTGCTGGACATCACCATGCACAGCACAGCCTCTCAGAGGTCAGATTGTTCGGCCCCAGAGGCCAGTTGGACAGAGGTTGAGAAACCCTCATCTACCCCACAGTCCCAACATGTACTAAATCCTCCACAAATGCTTGTTGAGTGAATGCATGACAACTTGCCAAAAGCACTGTGTGTGTATATGAAGGGAGAGACCTCTCCCGCCAAAAACAGAATTATCTTTTGGAGGGTGGGTGTTCTGGGAACCCACTGGCACCGGTGTCCCAGCAAGCATGGTTGTGACAGGCTGTGTTTGGCTTCACTTAATTTTTTTTTTTTTTTTTTTAGATTCTTTCCACACATTTACCCATTTTGTGATGGGTGATTTACAAGCGTGCCTGCCCACACCACGCTGAGTGTTCAGCAGTTTTGGACCAAAATCGGTGTGATCCTCGTAGCCTACCCTCCCTATTCACCTGATCTTGCCCCAAGCAACCTTTTTTTTTTGTTTCCCTGATGAAAAATCCACAAAGGGAAACGTTTTGCTCATGTGGGAGAGGCAAAACAAAAAATGGCGGAAGCACTAAAGGCATCGAAATTGAAAAATTCAAAAAATTGTTTTGAGCAGTGGCCAAAGCATCTCGACAGGTGTGCTGCATCACACAGAAAGTACTTCAAAGGTGACTGAGATTTAAACACGTAAGAATAAATACACAATTGTTTACAGATAAATTCTGTGTTTGGGGGAGTCCCCCTTGTTTGATACTCACCCAATGATCTGCAGCATGAGGAGAGGAGAGAGGTACAGGCTGGAGATACTTTGCCATACCTTATTCACTTTTGTATAGTGTGATTTTTTTTAAAAAGCGTATATGATTGAAAAGGAAGGAGGGGACGAAAGTCTTGACACACCCGTGAGGCAGGGGAACGCATGAACGGGACTTTGAGGAAGCCAGCCTTTGACCAATTATCCTTATTGCTCTGCCTCTATGTTCTCAGTTTTAAAATGGGCATAATAACACTGCTCGCCTCACTGGACCATGAGGATTACATCAGTTTGTCCCGGGCAGCCCTGGGCCCAGCACTGGGACACAGCGAGTGCTCTGCAGATGCCATGGTCCTCACTATTATTTTATGTGTAGCAGGATTTACTGAGAGGGCAGAAAAGCTCCCAGTGCGGGAGGGGACCCAAGGGGGAACTTATTATTAAAAGAGGACCTTGAATGCCATTTCTGCTTGTGCCCGGAATATTATCCAGGTCTTTGGTTGGCTGTTCAGCTTCCAGGAGGGGCTTGGGTGGTCCCCTCAGGTGATTTCTGGAGTGGTGCATGTGCAGGTACATTTCGGGGTGCTGCGGGCCCGGTAGGAGGATGGTGTCTTGCCCTCCACCTCGTGGCCTTCTGCCCCCGGGGCCTGCCTGGGGCCTGGGAGCACAGATGCCCCGGGGCAGCAGAGGGCCCGATGCCCCGCTCAGCGGGGCTCTCAGCCCCCCACATGCCGGGAGCCCCCAACCTACATCTTCCCCGCTCAAGGCCCCCGTTCTCATCTGGGTCCGGGAACCTCAGGGGCTGCAAAGCCGGCTTCTGGCGGAGCGTCGTCCTGGGAGACGGAAAACGTTCTCATCAATGCAAAACGGAGCCGGAGAGCAGCGCGGGCCCGCAGCCCGCTGCCC
>NW_007234230.1:227964-235189 GCF_000164805.1 Carlito syrichta | reverse complement strand
CCCCCGCCCCCTCCCCCACACCAGCCTATTTAACAGCAAATCCTTAAGCCAGAGCTTGTAAAAAGCAGCTTGTTTGGGCCTGACCCTTCCCCATTCATGTAATGTGATATTGCACGCTTGGCCGACCCCAGCAAGCAGCTCAGCATATGTCGTCAGCTGGGCGCTGCTGCCCCTCTATTAAGACGGTTCTGGAAGCATATGTGGGAACGGGCCTGCCCCGCAGACTCGAGGGAAAAGGCAGGAACACGGGTAATTAGAGGGAGCCGCCCGGCCCGGGAGGAAGCTTGAGAGCATCGCGTGGGCATGGAAACAATTAGAGTCAGCAAATCATCGTGGAGGAGGAAACCTTAAAAATAGGGACCTGGTCAAATGACCCAGTAAACACCCGGCCCTGCCCCCACCCGCCCCGCGTGGGGGCTGCATCTGGGCTTCACGTGGACCGGCCTCCCCGGCCCTGGGGGTAATGACTTCCCTTGGCAATTTCCTGGAGGAAGCGGCTGCAGGATCTTCCCGGGATGAAATGAGCCTGGCCGCTTCTCGACTTTCAGTCTGGACTGCCGTCTCCCCTCCCAGTCCCATCTCCTAATTCGCTGGGATTGGCAAGCTTCATGGGAAGCCCCTTGTGGGGGGGGAGAAGCAGTTCCGGCTGCCCAAGGGTCCCCCGCCCAGAACGGGTGGGCCAGTCCTGGGCCCGCGGTGGAGGGTGCAGACCACCCAGCTCCGGGACCGTGTGGGCACCGCTGGGGTTCAGTCGGAGGAGCGTCCTCTCCCCATTCTGCTGGGGTTGAACGGTCCCAGCTCCCACAGGCGTGGCCCTTTCTGGAGGTTCCTGACCCGCACTGTCCAGGGGCCACCAGCCACGCGTGGCTGCTGAGCTTTTGACGTGTGGCCTGTGTGCCGGAGGAACCCAGTTGTGAAATTTTATTTTATTTTATTTTTTTGAGTTGGAGTCTCACTCTGTCGCCCAGACTGGAGTGCGGTGGCCGCTCCCGGCCGCCGCAGCCTCCACCTGCTGCTCCCAGCCACCGCAGCCTCCACCTGCTGGGCTCCGGCGATCCTTCCGCCTCAGCCTTCCAAGTAGCCGGAATTACAGGCATGCGCTACCATGCCCAGCTGATTTTTTAATTTATGGTAGGGATGAGGTCTTGCTGCCCAGGCGGGTCCCGAACCTGTGGTCTCAGGCAATCCACTCACCTCAGCCTCCCAAAGGCGCGGGATTACAGGCTGAGCCACCGAGCCCAGCTGAGTTGTGAAATTTTTATTCCATTTGGGCGAACTTAAATTTAGAAACGGGCAATTCTGTGATTGGAAAAGGTTTAGGAATGTATGGACCAGCTTGGGCATGTGAACCTGCCTTTTCAACTGTAAATTTCACAGAATTTAAACAGAGATCAAGTGCTGTCAATGGGAATTTAGGGGCTGCATTGGGGTGTGTTGTAAGTGTAAAAAAAAAAACACCGCACCCCAGGTTTGGAAGACCGAATTCTTAAAGAGTAAAGCAGTTAGTTGATAATTTTATATTGATTACATGTTGGAATGGTAATACTTGGGGTATATGGGTTTAAATAGATTGTATCATAGTATTTTAATTTTTTTGAGTCAGCATCTCACTCTGTTGCCCAGGCTAGAGTGCAGTGGCACATCCACAGCTCACCGCAGACTCAACTTCCTGGACTCAGACGATCCTTCTGCCTCTGCCTGCCGAGTAGCTGGGACTACAGGTGTGCACCACCACACCCAGCTAATTTTTTTACAAAAAGTTTTTTGTAGAGGTGCGGTCTCACCATGTTGCTCAGGCTGGTCTCAAATTCCTGGGGTCAAGTGATCCTCCCACTTTGGCCTCCCCAAGTGCTGGGATTATAGGCGTGAGATGCCATGCCCAGCCCCTTTCTGCTCTTCTGTCCCCGGGTCCGGGTGTGCATGCAACTTGCCTGGCAGCCCTCTGTTAAAAGAACTAGACTCTGCCTTAGAAGTCTCTTCTCAGAGGGTCCGTCCACCCCACACCACGCCCCCCTTCTCCTTCTCCACTGAGCTTGTCAGGAGATACAGCGTTCCAGACTGACACAAGAACATTTCTTCCTCCCTGGCTGTTATTGGGCAAAGTCCTCCACAGTCAGCGGAGGGGCAGCTGTTCCCCCTTCCTCAGAATTTTCCAGGGCTCGGTGGACACAAGGCTGCAGGGCCCAGAGAAGGAGTTTCGACCCTGAGCTTTGCCGTTTGAGAGAACCGAGTTTAAGCCTTGCCCCTAAGTCCAGGCCATGTCTACCTGTGTTACCTGTGTCTACCAGCCTCTCACCCTCTCCAAGCCTTGATTCCTTAATCTGTAAAACGGGGACAATGAGAGTGGTTACTTCAACAGTGCGAAAAAAAATATAAATGACCAGTTTGTGCTAAAGGCTTAGCATTGTGTCTGGCTTTGCAGCCCCGCCCCAAGCAAAAGCTGGGCGGTTGGTTGTTTCTGGAAGAGTCTGTATCTGCCCCATGGCTAACGTGGAGGGGACTTACCATCCAGTGCATCACTCAGCCCCTGTTGCCCTTTGCTTTTGAGGTCTTTGAAGCCATTTGCACTAGACCCTCTCAGGTCATTCCGGCCATCCCGGGTCCACGGTTGGAGGGAGGGAGGTAGGAGCAATGATGATGGGGTGACTTCAGCTGGTCATCTGCGCCTGCTCTCTTGAAAACTCCCACCACACAGAGACGGGCCCCAGGCTGAGCGTCCAGGGCTGGGACTGCCGGGGCCGTGTGTGGCCTAAGGTGAAACCTGGCCCACGGTGACAGTAACGCACTGTGACAGCTGTCACAACTCTTCTTGGGTCATCTTGCCGTGAAGGCTCAGCGCAGTGGAGCGACGACTGGGGTCGGGCATAGAAGATGCCACAGGCACCTGGCATGCTGGGTTTCCATGGCTGTTCACTCTGAAAATGTCCACGAACCGTGTCCCCCATTCCGGTGCAGGGCCGGGTTAGAGGACCGGAGCGAGCCAGGCGGAATCCCTGCTGTCCAGGGCTTTGTGTTCCCATGGAACACGCGACCAAGGCCATGTCAGACTGTGACATGCAGAGGAGGAAGGGACGCCACGGGGCAGGCCGGCGTCACCGGGACACTCGCTGCGGTCGCCCTGAAGAGGGAGCATTGCAGCTGGATGTAGAGGTTGGGGAGAGAGACCGCCTGGGGAAAGGCAGCCCGTGCCATTTGGGAAGACCGAGTGGAGGACTGGAGGGTTCCCCAGGGAGAGGCCATCCCAGCTGGAGAATGGGGGGAAGCAGAGTCGGGGTTTGGGCTTCTCAGCCCCGGAAAACATTTCAGGAAACAATCTAAGTATGAGGGTGCCTCTGCCACACGCAATTTCAAAAGCGATAACACACCCTACCATCCATAACTGGAAGTCCAGCCAAGTCCTGCAGTGTTTCTGGGCGGCCACCTTGAGACCACTGATTTTTTTAGGTATCACATCTTCATGTGTTCGTTGCAGCTTTGGCTCAGTGGTGGCATGTTCTGCTCTGCGGGTGCTTTTGACGTGTGCATCGACAGCTGGCTGAGGAGTCAAGGACGGGTGACGCTGGGGAGGGGAGCGAGGGTGTCACCAGTGAGGGCAGACAGGCCCACGGGCTCAGGACTCCTCTCCAGCCCAGTCCCCCAGGCCTAGGGGCGCCAACATTGTCCCCGGAGAGTGAGCCACGCCGGAGCCAGCTCCCACCCCAGACACGGTGAAACCTGCTTTCCTCGTTGCTAGACACGCGGTCCCCGTCAGCGGGAGAGGGTGGAGGAGTGGCCGTGACTGACAATCGCGATGTAGGGCCGTGGCCCCCGTGCCAACTTATTCACAACACCTGTCATCACGTGCTGTCAGCGAAGCGCTCAGTGATGATCTAATTTATGCCTCGCGTGTCACGGGCTGTCTGTGAGCCGTCACGCTGACTCTGCTCGTGAGCGCGGCTCTCTTGACAGATGTTCGGATTGGATGGATGGGGAGGCCGCCTGTGAGTCTTCGCAGCCCTCGTCCTGGGGCGGAGGTTGGCGGAGGGTGACCCAGGGCTGGAAAGGAGTAATAGCAGAGCTGGGAAGGGGACGGAGAGGCGGGGCGGGAGTCACCTTTGGTCTGGCTTGCCCCGCCCCGCCGCCGGCCACCAGGAGGCGGACGCCCTGACAGGCCATTGAGCTTCCAGAGCTGTCCATCTGCCTCTGCCATCTGAATATGGATTTCTGTATTGTGCTCAGGGCCAGATTCTCACCACGTCTCAAGCTGGCGTGGTGGCTGGAGTTAATCCCGTGCTGTATGCACAGAGATGCTGGTGCATCATCGATCTTTTGAGAAGCGCCAGCGGGGGGATTGTTGATTGACTTGGGACAGGCTGCACTGGCATCTGAAATGTACAAGAGGTTCCATGTCATCCTCTGCAAGCACTGGGTTTCTCAGATGTTCATAGAGGGAGAGCATTGGCATATCATGGTCTTACCATATTTTTGAGTTGGGGTCTCATTCTGCTGCCCAGGCTGTAGTGCAGTGGCATGATTGTGGCTCACCACAGCCTCAATCTCCTGGGCTCAAGCAATCCTCCCTCCTCGGTCCCCCGAATAGCTGGGACTACAGGTGCACACCACCACACCCAGTTAATATTTTTTATTTTTTGTGGAGATGAGGTCTCACGATGATCTCAAACTCCTGGGTTCAAGTAATCCTCTCGCCTCGGCTCCCAAAGTGCTGAAATTCCAGGTGTGAGTCACCATGCCCAGCTGATGTTTTTACAATCCTAAGCAAAGTTCAAACCTTCCACCCTTGAGTTTGTTTCCTTTTTGCAAAGTTGATTTTCTGTTTTGTATAGTTTTTTTTTCATCAGCGTTGAGGCCAAGGGACAACTTTTGCATGGTCTAGGAGTTTACAAATGAAAAGGAAAGGACTCCAGAAAAATAATCAACTTGCCAATGCCTCCAAGTCAATGAAGTCATTTCCTGGGCTGCTCTAACAAATTAGTAGAAACATACTCACTGAAAACCCAAATGCTTTATCTTCTAATTCTGGAAGCAGAAGTCTGAACCACATCTCATGGCGTGATAACCATGGTGCCAGTGGGCTGTGTTCTCTTCTGGAGGTTCTAGGGGAGAAGGCTTCTCCAGCTTCTAGAAGTTCCTTTTGCTTTGCTGCCGTAAAAGTGGATGTCCTTGGCAGTTGACAGTGAGTGTGGCCACCCAACGCTCACTGACATCTGGTCTTTTAAATAAAAGGGGGAATCAAAGTCCTGAGCTTAAGGACTGAAAAGCAGATGCACAACCTCCCCTGTTTGTCCCAAGTCTCCCATTGATGTGTTTGTCTTTTCTTTCTCTCTCTCTGAAGAACGCTTCTCCTTGGGCTCCTGTTTCCAATTATCGGTGGCCAGTCCAACCATCAAGACTGGTTGTATCAGTTTCAGACGGATCATAATGTTTGAATAATACCATTTGCCATGAGTGTCATCAAGATGAATCAACAAAAAGCTACATTAAGCAGGCAAGTCGATTTTAATTCAAAGAATGCTCTTGAACACCGAGTAGAATGTTTCCAGTGTCCAGAGAGAGATTTCCACTGCCAACGGACCAACTCTTGAGTTTCTCCTTTTGTTTGTCAATTGGGAACCTTCCTTTGGAAAGGAAACCGCCCTTTGAGTGCAGGCAGGTTGTAGGGAACACTCTGTCTCTCCGCCAGAGACTTGCCCCCAGGCGGTGGAGCAGGGGATTGAATCTAGGAACAGAAGACCCAGGCCAAGGGACCAACTGAGGCAGGAGGAGAGAGCCCCGAAAGTGGAATTACCCCGGTGGAAGGCCAACTTCACACTCCGATCACTCCTTTCTTAATTGTGTGGAGGTGGCATACCTCTTTTGACACTGTTAAAGAGAACATTCGTGTTCTTTGTGGATATCTTTTAAACAGAACATGATGTTTATGAAAAGGTAGGTACTGTGAGAGAAATCTGAGAATCTGCATGCAGAACCAGGTAGACCTGAGTTCAAAACCCAACTCTATGAGTCCCTTCTCCCAGAAGCCCTGCCCTTCTCATCTGTAAAATGGGGATAATAAGGGTCTCTGCCTCAGAGGTTGTTAGGAAGGTTAAATTGGATAACAACCTGAAGAGTTTTGTACATCAGAGCTCTCCACAAATTGTAGTTGTTGTGTTCATTTGTTTTTTGAGATAGGGTCTTGGTCTGTCACCCAGGCTGGAGTTCAGTGGTGCAGTCATAGCTCATTGCAGCCTCGAATTTCTGGGCTTAAGAGATCCTCCTGCCTCAGCCTCCCAAGTACCTGGGACTACAGACATGTGTCACCATGCCTGGCTAATTTTTCTATTTTTATTTTTGTAGAGACAAGGTCTGGCTATGTTGCCCAGGCTGAGTAGTTTCTACTAATATTTTCATGTTGCTCCAGGTTGGAATGGTAAGTACCTTCTTAATTCTCCTTTGTGTTTCTAAACAGGCCAATTTACTTAGTTACTAAGTGCACACTTGTTACATTTTTGCCATTTATGCATGTAATTTCACAAACCACATTCTATAATTTTAAAAACAATAATAATGATTCAATAGAAACGGGTGCATTCCAGCTGAGGGGCTAGGGGGCTGGGGGAATAGATTTTGTTTGTTGTTTGTGTGTTTAGTTTCATTCGTTGCATTTCTTCTAAACTAGTATAACCAAGAGTTGTTCTGACCATTTCTGCTTCAGATTTCAGTTTAAATCCAGATTAATCTAGAGGGCAGTGTTCCCCAAATATCAAATCATGCACCTGGAAATCCCTCTTCTGAGAAGGTGCCCTGCTGAAATGCGGCATGTGCCTGGCTGCACGAGTCCCGCTGCTCGGGTAAGACCTGGAGGAAAAGAGAGAATAGATGTGAAGAGGGTCTGCGGCTTCTCCCTGCATAGAAAGAAAAATCTGGTCTGGGTACCAGAAGCAGCAGAATGCTAACACAGCGTGTTTAACACCAGGGGCTGTGGAACCAGACATTTGTGGACTTCACCCCTAGCCCCACTGATTGTTGCTTGTGCCCGGTAAAGGGTCTGTCCCTATACTCAGAATCTACACATCACAGGCTCACAGTCCCAAGGACAGGCTGTCTCTCTCCGTCCACAGTCCCAATAGAGAGATCCGATTGGCCCAGCTGGGGTCAAGTCCTCACCTCTGAACCAATCAGATGAATTGCGTCCTCAATCCCAACAGAGAGACGGGATTGACCCAGCTGGGGACAGGTGCTCACCTCT
>NW_007234230.1:226866-227563 GCF_000164805.1 Carlito syrichta | reverse complement strand
CCAGTCAGGTGAGGCCCACCCACGATCCCCACACAGAGCTATGATTGGCCCAGCTGGGGTCAGGTGCTCACCTCTGGCCCAGTCAGGTGAGGCCCAGCCACAATCCCCACACAGAGATCTGATTGGCCCAGCTGGAGTCAGGTGCTCACCTCTGGCCCAGTCAGATGAGTCCCAGCCACAATCCCCACACAGAGATCTGATTGGCCCAGCTGGGGTCAGGTGCTCACCTCTGGCCCAGTCAGATGAGTCCCAGCCACAATCCCCACACAGAGATCTGATTGGCCCAGCTGGAGTCAGGTGCTCACCTCTAGCCCAGTCAGATGAGTCCCAGCCACAATCCCCACACAGAGATCTGATTGGCCCAGCTGGAGTCAGGTGCTCACCTCTGGACCAGTCAGATGAGTCCCAGCCACAATCCCCACACAGAGATCTGATTGGCCCAGCTGGGGTCAGGTGCTCACCTCTGGCCCAGTCAGATGAGTCCCAGCCACAATCCCCACACAGAGATCTGATTGGCCCAGCTGGAGTCAGGTGCTCACCTCTGGACCAGTCAGGTGAGGCCCACCCACGATCCCCACACAGAGCTATGATTGGCCCAGCTGGGGTCAGGTGCTCACCTCTGGCCCAGTCAGGTGAGGCCCACCACGATCCCCACACAGAGACCTGATTGGCCCAGCTGGGGTCAGGTGCTCACCTC
>NW_007234230.1:222802-226846 GCF_000164805.1 Carlito syrichta | reverse complement strand
GGCGCAGGCCTCCCGGCCGCCGCAAGCGCCGGGCGGGCGCCGCCGGGGGAGCACGCGCCTCCCACCGTCGAACTGCGCTGGCCCGGCGGAGGACCTCGTCGGGGTCGCGGCCGGGCTCGGAGACGCCGGACGCGGACGCCCACGAGGCTGGAGGCGCGTGTGGAAGCGCATTCCCTGGGCTGCGCCCCCGCAGCGGGTGCCCAGCAGTTTCTTGAGGAGCGGATGGATGTATCTGCACACGCTGGAGTAGCCTGGGAGGACCGAACTATGGCCTTGAGAACGACACTTCGTTGGCGTGCCTTCCCGTGGCCCTTTCCCTCCCGTCTCCCTCAGGGGCTCCTCAGCGCTGCCAGTGACCTGGCCCACCCAGGGTTTCATGCAGGGCAAAGTGGGACGATCGCCAGATCCTCTCTCTCCCTCACCAGTGACTTCCAGCCCAGCAGCAAGGCCTCCAGGCGTTCTGCTCCAAGATGGTTCTCAAATCCAGCCCTTATCCCCACTTCTGTTGCTGCCATGCCTGGTGGGAGCCAACATCATCTCTTGCATGGAAGAACCCGCTCACCTCCTGGCTCACCTTTCTGTTTCTGTCCTCATTCCCTCAGTCAGATATAACCAGGCTTGACTGCGAGTAATTGAAGCCCCCGAGAACAACGGCATGTCATATACAGTTGACGTCTCTTTTTAGGAAAGCAATCCAGGGCTGACGGGGTAGCTCTGTGGACATCGGGTCCCGTCTTTCTAATTGCTCAGCCACCCTCCATTCATGACTTATATGCCTCCTAGCCCAAAATGGTTGCTTCCACCCCGGCCGTCACATCTGCATTCCAGCCAGCAGGAAGAAAGAGGGAAGTTCAAGGGCACAATCTCTCTCCTCAAGGATGCTTCTTGGAAATCAGACATAATGCTCCCACTAAGGTAGACCTTAGTATGAATGCTTAGGAAATGTGGTTCTTATTCCTGGTGGCCATGCGTGCTCAGCCAAAATTCCATGTTCATTTGCAGAGAAAAAAGGGGGGGGGTTGGTTAATAACAGATATGGAAGGAATCTCTGCCATACAGGAATCTCTGCCATACAGGAATCTCTGTCAGATCCCACCAGCTGCTCCACGGATAGCTTCACGAGATACTCCCCTGCTGAAACTCCCCAGGGGCTTCCCCAAGCACCACGAAAGCAAACTCCAGACTCCTTTCTGTGACCAAGGAGGCTCTCTGTGATCTAGCTCCTTCTCTCCCCTCATTCCCATCTCAGCCTTCCATCCGTGCCCCCGCGGATCCCAGGTCATTTCAGCCTAGGGTTTTCTACACCGGATGTCCTTCCTCCCATGAGCACTCTTCCTCAGAGCTCCCCACAGCAGTCTTCTCCTCACCAGACCCCGGGTTTGAGCCCGTCTCCTGTTTCCAGAGTGGCCACAGCCACCCCCCTGCGGTCTCTAGGGCCAAAGCCTGTTTCATGCCATTTGTTGCTGCTGTCGCTGTCTGAAGCTGCCTGGCACCTCTGTCCGTGCGTGTGCTGGCTGTCTCCACCCCTCCCCGTGAAGCCCTGCGAAGACACAGGTCTCGCCTGCCGTGTCCATCTCGGTATCCCGGGATGCTTCATGGCACAGAGAAGAGATCCCGTCAACGTTGACTGAATCAGTACTGCGGGATGCTCCTGGGGACAGACCCCTCATCACCCTCCATCCCTTCCCTGGGAGAATGACTCTCTCTCTGGTCCTGTGATTCTAGGGGGCTGTCATTCAGTACAGCCCAACACCAAGCCCCAGGCCCCATATCTGGCCCGTGCAGCCCTCCATGGCCCTGGACCCAGGTCCCAGGCCAAGGTGGGCCTATGACAGAAGCCAGCCAATCAGAGTGGTTCCCTCAGATCCTCTCGCTTGACACTGGAGCACAAGGAGAACACCTTTGCTCTGGACACTGTGGTGCGGGCAAGAGATAAAACTAGGACCCCTTGTTGACAGGTTCCCCATGTAATAAGCAAGCCTATTTTGGGCACACAGTAGGTGCAGTGAAGGTAGAGGGGCAGCGACCAGTAAGAAACAGAAGTCAGGGACAGAGAATGAGGAAGAGGGAGAGCGAGCTTGCCTGGTGACATCACTGACACCTCCTGGATACAGCTGAGCCTGAAGCCATTCCTGGATTTCCCACTGCCTTGAGTCAATGCACCCCCTTTTTGTATTAAGCCAGTTTGCAACCAGCAGAGCGCTGAGTATCATTTCTCCCCATTTTATACAGGAGGACACAGAGTTTGCAAAGCTAAATCACTTTCCTTACAGCCACAGTGCAGCTGGCAAAACTGAGATTCAAACCCCAATCCGTTCGGGTGACATGAGGCTCCTTGCCCTCTCCAGTGTTATCTTTTTGTTTTTGGTCAGGGTTTCACTCTGTTGCCCAGGCCAGGGTGTAGTGGCATGATCACAGCTCATCACAGCCTCAAACTCCTGGGCCCAAGTAATCCTCCTGCTTCAGCCTCCCGAGTAGCTGGAGGCATGAGCCCTCACATCTGGCTAATTTTTTTTTCTTAGAGACAGGTTCTTGTTATGTTGCCCAGGCTGGTCTTGAACTCCCAAACTCAAGCAATTCTCCCGCCTCAGCCTCACAAAGTGCTGGGATTACAGGCATGAGCCACTGCCCAGCTGCCAATGCTATCTTAAGAGGCCAAAGAAGCCGGGCATGGTGGCTCACGCCTGTAATCCCAGCACTTTGGGAGGCCAAAGCGAGAGGATTGCCTGAGCCTGGGGGTTCGAGACCCGCCTAGGCAACTTGGCAAGACCTCATCTCTACAATAAATCAAAAAAAGTTTCCGGATGTGGTAGCATGTGTCTGTAGTTCCAGCTACTCGGAAGGCTGAGGGGGAAGGATTGCTGGAGCCCGGCAGGTTGAGGCTGCAGTAGCCGGGAGTGGCCACTGCTCTCCAGTCTGGGTGACATAGTGAGACTCCAACTCAAAAAAAAAAAAAAAAAAGCCGACACAAGCCTCCCAAAGCCAGTCAGAACTTACCATTCTGTATTTTGATCGCGTTCACCTAATTGCTGCGTTGATGCGGGGTGTCCCCGTGGGTCGGCAGGGGAAACTCAGGTATGACTGCGAAATCCTCCAAAATTGCTACATCCACCCGAAGTCTGATTTCTCTATTTTTAAAATATGCGTTCCAAACCTGAGCCGAGACTTCTTAAAATGCGCATAAATATTTGCAGTCAGCATCGCTTGGGCTCTAAAGATAAACAGTCATAAAACAATATTGTGACCGCATTTTCCCCTCCTGCTAAACAACTTCCTCAGAGGGGGAAAGGTTAGACTAATCAGAAGTAAATTAACTGCAGCTGCAACCAACCTTTTTTTTTTTTTAACGAGAAAATGGTCTTTGGGGATTGTGCTGAGTTCTCGCTGCCTGGGGTTGGTGGTGGCTGGCCATGTCCAACCCGCCTGGGGACCATGCACACTGGAGGGAGAGCTGAGACACCCCGGGAACGCCAGCGGTGGCTGTCCCTGTGGCAGGGACACTTATGGGCACGCAGCCCAGGTCCCGTCTTCTGTTGACGGCCTCGTGATGAGTTCTGAGTTGGATGTTAACTCAAGGGTCTGCATGTTTAGAAATGTTATTTTAAAAAACAGCTTATTGTTTTAATTCGCACAGCTAGAAGCTGCCAAATCTTTCACTCTGCCGCCAAAAGAAATTAAGCTTCCAGATTTATGAAGCCATCGTCAAGTCCATTGTAAGTACTCTGTCAATGCTATACGAGAGACCAGGTGTGGAGGCTCATGCCTGTAATCCCAGCACTTTGGAAGGCCAAGGCAGGAGGATCGCTGGAGCCCAAGATCTCGAGACCAGCCTGGGCAACATAGCAAGATCCTATCTCTCCAAAAATTAAAATATTTTTAAAAAATT
Organism: Carlito syrichta; assembly: GCF_000164805.1. Taxonomy (NCBI): domain Eukaryota; kingdom Metazoa; phylum Chordata; class Mammalia; order Primates; family Tarsiidae; genus Carlito; species Carlito syrichta. The sequence goes on along the minus strand of NW_007234230.1, from coordinate 222,960 downwards.
AGCCAGGCATGGTGGCACACACCTGTGGTCCCAGCTACTTGGGAGGTTAAGGCAAGGAGGATCACCTGAGCCCAGGAGATTAAGGTTGTGGTGAGCTGTGATCCCACTACACTCCAGCCTAGGTGACAGAGTGGCACCCCTACTCAAAAAAAAAAAAA
>NW_007234230.1:203869-222782 GCF_000164805.1 Carlito syrichta | reverse complement strand
TTGGAAGGCTGAGGCAGAAGGATCGCCAGAGCCCAGCAGGTGGAGGCTGCGGTGGCTGGGCGTGGCCACTGCACTCCAGTCTGGGCGACAGAGTGAGACTCCAACTCAAAAAAAAAAAATACTGTAAGGCGGGCAGCAGGTGACGGGGTACAGCATTTTGTCTCCCAGACTTGGGTCTTCCCAGACTCACAGTGCCCAGAGGACTTTCCAGGGCACTTTGTCCCCAGGATCGGTCACCAGACCATGGTTGTGGGACTTCCCATCTCATCCTAGTAGCCCGGCTGGTGGCTGAAAGCTTTCAGGGTTAAGGTTAAAGTAAGACAGTGCTTTCATGCATTCATTCAACAAACATGTATTCAGTGTCTACAAGACACTGGTACATTAGCCTTGTGAACCAGAGACACAGTACAGCAGAGACCTGCTCTTGTGAAGCTTGTGTTCTGGTGGGGAAAGACAGACAAGAGTGTGTGTGTGTGTGAGGGAAGGAGGGAGGGAGTGTCAAGAGTAGGGTGGAGCTGGGCAGGTCTATTTCATTTTGGCCTGTCTGTGGCTGTGCACTGGGCTGTAAGAGTTTCTTTCCTTACAACTTTCTTGGTTCAACTCATGCCCAGGGCCAAGCGGTTCCTAGTCCAGAGTTCCTGAGCTCTGGCTCTGGGCTGGGCAGGGGTTGAGCACAGCTTGCCACATGTGGCCTGGACATCCTGAGCAACCTGCCTGATTCTGCCGGGCCTCCATTTCTCACCTGTGAAATTAAGGTGACAGGCAGGTCTGTTTCATGGTTGCACCCGCAGGGGCGTGTGGGTGCAAGAGTGCACTCGGTGGCATCTGCCGTAGTAGCACCTGCAGCTCCGAGGATCGCTGCCTAGTGTCCTGGACGACAGATATCCCGTGGCCATCTCCCCGTGCAGGTGTTAGGAGAGCCCCAGGTGTGCCTGTGCTCTTCTGGTCATGCTGTTTGAGTCGGAGTCTCACTGTGCTGCCCAGGCTGGACTGCAGTGGCACGACGGCGGCTCACCACAGGCTTGACCTCCTGTGCTTAGGCGATCCTTCTGCCTCAGCCTTCCATGTAGCTGGGACTACAGGTGTGCACCACCACCCCTGGCTCATTTTTTTTTTTTTTTTTTGAGTTAGAGTATTACTCTGTTGCCCAGACTGGACTGCAGTGGTATGCTTGCGGCCACCCAGGCATTGACCTGCTGGGCTCAGGTGATCCTTCCACCTCAGCCTTCCAAGTAGTCGAAAATACAGGTGTGCGCTCCCACACCTGGGTAATTTTTTGATTTACTGTGGAGATGAGGTCTTGCCAAGTTGCCCAGGCTGGTCTCGGACCTGTGGGCTCAGGCAATCCCCTCTCCTCGGTCTCCCAAAGTGCTGGGATAACAGGCTTGAGCCACTGTGCCTGGCCTCATTTTTAATTTTTTTTTGTAGAAATGAGGTTTTGCTACATTGCCCAGACTGGTCTTGATCTCCTGGATGCAAGCAACCCTCCTGCCTCAGCCTCCCAAAGTGCTGGGATTACAGGTGTGAGCCACCTTGCCTGGCAATAGAGTATTTTGACTCTGCATTTTCCCCCTGGGGAGTTGCCTGTTCTTAGCTTTAACCCCTCTTCACTGTCACCCTCCTTTTAAACCAAGCATCTGTGTCCTTGAAGAAAAAGCCTAACACATGATACCAACTTATCATGTAAAGGAAGAAGGATCAGCCAATAGCTACCATTTTAAAAGCCCTGTCTACATGCTGAGTAGCGGGCTGAGATGGCCTGAATTCCCAGCAGGGCCTTTCTTGGGTAGAGGCTAGAGCTGGGCTTTGGCTTTGGAATCCTTGAGGCCTGGACCCCAACCTGGCTCCACCTTCACTGGCCACCCCAGCATTCCTGTCATAAGGCAAACATAGTTCTTTCCCTGCCTAAGAAATGGAAGCACAGAGAGGCTTAGCCACTCATCTGAGGTCACACAGCTGGGAAGCTGCAGAACTGGGCGTTGAATTCAGTTGTTCCAGGCCCCATTTTAGTCACCCCACAAACCTGTCTCTGCAGAGCTGTCCCAGCGGCCCCTTATCCTTTCGCTCTGGGCTTCTGATGATGAGCTGGGCCCAGAATGTAGGAAGATAAAAGGAAAAGGACCAGGGATTTCCTTTCCCTGTTCCTTTTCCCGCTGCTCCTTCTGCCTAAATAAATACCTCCCTCAGTGACTTAAAACACACAAACAACACCCTCCCATGGATGGCTGCTTAGTGGGGGCTTCCTTTTGGGTGGCATTAACAAAATCCCTGGGGAAAAAACCAGCCTCTCCAGGATCCTCTTGATTGGGGCTTTTGCTTTGTTTTGTCTTGTTTTTAAACCTCAGCTCTGAGTGTGTCTGGCTCAGTGGAGAAGCTCTGATGTCTCCTTGCAGGGAAAGGGACGCTGGCTGTGAAAGCAAATATTGGTTTATCAGCCATAATTGCAGAAGGTAGAAGGCGGGAACTCCATGCTTTTAAGCGTGTGAACGGTGAGTGCATTTTCGGAAGTCTTTGGGGAGCTTGCCTGGCACAGTCCAGACACTTCTGTCACATGATCTTCCTGAGTTTTCCCAAATCCCCTGTGAGACAGGGATGGCAGCGCTGCTCACTTTTACAGAGCAGGAAACTGAGGCCCGGAGAAGTTCAGACACGCTGGCCTTCTCCTGGCCAGTGAGGGTAGAGCCAGGTTGGGGCCCAGGCCTCAAGGATGCCAAAGCCAAAGCCCAGCTCCTGCCTTTGCCCGAGAAGGGGCATCTGGGAGGTGCTAGAAGGCCCTGCTAGGAAGGTTTCAAAAGATTTCAGATTTTTCATTTTGGTGACCGAGTTTCTGTTTGAAAGGACTCACACAAAAGAGCCACTGAGACTAAAACCAAACTAAGCAACAGCAGGCCAGCCGTCTGGAGGGGAGACTAAGTCACTGCTTACAAACCCGAGTGGGTCAAAGCGTGGCCTTGCCTGCCTTCCTATCCTCTGGGACGGCGGGTGGCCTGTGAACACAGACGTGAAACATTTGTTCAGATAGACACTTGGGCCGGGTGCAGTGGCTCACACCTGTAATCTCAGCACTTTGGGAGGCAGAGGCAAGAAGACTGCCTGAGCCCAGAGGTTCGCGACCAGCCTGGGCAACTTGGCGTGACCTTGTCTCTACAATAAATTTAAAAATTAGCCAGGCATGATGGCGTACGCCTGTAGTTCCAGCTCCTTAGAAGGCTGAGGCATCACCTGAGCCCAGCAGGTCGAGGCTGTGGTGGCTGGGAGCATGCATGCCACTGCATTCCAGCCTGGGTGACAGAGTGAGACTCCGACTCAACAAACAAACAAACAAACAAACAAACAAAAACCCAGATAGACACCTTGCAGGAAGAATCCCAGACCTGAAAGATGCGGCGAGGGCAACTTCACTTCACAGATGGGGAAAATGAAGCTCAGAACTGGGAAGACGCTTTCTCAACCCGACCCCGTTCATCCTATTCGAGATCATGATGTAGGAGAAAGACGTGTTTGCCAACTGTGGTCCGCAGGTCAGCGGTGGTCCCCCTGGCTACATGACCACGTCCTAACCCCCAGAGCCTAGGAGGGTGACTTTATGTGTCAAAGGGACTTTGCAGATGAGATTAAGAATCTTGGGATGGGGAGAGTCTCCGAGATTATCCAGGCTGGCCCAAGCGCCCTTCTAAGAAAGAGACGAGAGTGCCCGAGTCTGAGAGAGATGTCTGAAGATGCCACATGGCTGTTTGAAGATGGCAGGGGAGGGAACCACAAGCCAAGGGAGGCAGGCAGCCTGCAGAAGCTGGGAGAGGCAAGGGCAGAGCTTCCCTCGGGGCCCCAGAAGAAAGGCTGTCCCGCGGCAACCTGGGTCTCAGTGTGGGGAATCTGCGTTGGACGTCTGGCCTCTGACATTTGAGATAGTAAATGCATGCTGTTTTAAGCCCTGAACTTAGGGCCATGTGCTCCTGCAGCCAGGAGGCTGGGGCACCAACCCTGCTCCCCACACCCCTGCCAACATACACGAGTTCTATGGGCAGAGACACTGCCCTTAGTGTTGCTGCAAACGTGCTTGCGTAAAGTTGCCTTGGAGTGTGATTTACCTTTTTAAAGAAAAAGATAACCAAAATTTTATTTTTGAGTCGGGGTCTCATTCTGTGGCCCAGGCTGGAGTGCAGTGGCACAACCACAACTCACAGCTCACCGCGGCCTCAACCTCCTGGGCTCAGGTGATCCTTCCACCTCAGCCTCCCAAGTAGGTGAGGCTACAGGTGCACACCACACCCGGCTAATTAAAAAAAAAAAAAAATGAGCCGGACTCAGTGGCTCAGCCTGTAACCCCGCGCCTTGGGAGGCTGAGGTGAGTGAATTGCCTGAGCCCACGGGTTCGAGCCCGCCTGGGCCACTTGGTGAGACCTCATCTCTACAATAAATCAAAAAATTAGCCAGGCGTGGTAGTGCACACCTGTAGTTCCAGCTACTTGGAAGACTGAGGCGGAAGGATCGCTGGAGCCCAGCAGGTCGAGGCTGCGGTGGCCGGGAGTGGCCACTGCACTCCAGTCTGGGCCACAGAGTGAGACTCCAACTCAAAAAAAAATATGTTTTTTGTAGAGATGAAGTTTCCCTATGTTGCCCAGGCTGGTCTCAAACTCTCAAACTCCTAGGCTCAAGCAATTCTCCTGCCTTGGCCTCTCAAAGTGCTGGGATTATAGGCGTGAGCCACCTCAGCTGGGCAGACAGTTTATTTTTTATATTGTTGACATCAACTTTAAAATTTTAGAATTGATTTAGATTCATAGAAAAGTAGCAAAGGCAGTAAAGACAGTTTGCACATGTCCACAACCCAGCCTCCTTTTATTAGTATCTTACATGAATACGACACATTTGTGTTCATTCAGGAATCAATATTGAGACATTACCTTACTATTTTTTGAGACAAGGTCTCCTTCTGTTGCCCAGGCTGGAGTGGAGTGGTGTGATTGTAGCTCACTGCAGCCTCAAACTCCTGGGTTCAAGCAATCCTCCCATCTCTGTCTCCTGAGTAGCTGGGACTACAGGTGTACACCACCATGCCCAGCTAATGTTTAAAATTTTTTTGTAGAGACAAAGTCTCGCTGTATTGCCCAGGCTGGTCTTGAACTCTTGGCTTCAAGTGATCCTGCCCCAGTTTCCCAACATGCTGGGAACACAGGTGTGAACCACTGCACCTGGTCAATACATTAGTCCATACTTTATTCAGATGTCCTTAGTCTCCCCCATGTCCCTTTTCTGTCAGAGCCCATGCAGGACAGGACACTGTGCATGTTTAGACATTGTATCTTCTTAGACTCCTCTGAGTTTCTGACTGTCACTCAGATTCTTCTTGTTTTTGATGACGATGACCTTTTGGAGAAGGAGCAGTCAGGTATTTTGGAGGACATGCCTCAGTTGGGACATTCTTCACTTAAAAACTCTTTTAAAAAGGAAATATTATCAGAATAAACATGATATGTGGTGAAAGAAATTATACATTTAAACATTCAAGTTTCTTCCGGGGCAGTGGCTGACTCACGCCTGTAATCCCAGTGTTTTGGGAAGCAGAAACGGCAAGATCCCTTGAGCCCAGGAGTTTGAGACCAGCAAAAAATTTAAGTTTCTTTCCCTTGCCCACTCTTTCCTTCTGGAAAGTCCTCTAAACACATAGAAAACTATACATGAGCGTATGATTTAGCTTTTCCCTAGGGTAGGTCTCTGTGTTCCCATTTGATCTGGATTTCAGAGCACAGGCAGTATCCCGGAAAGATTCTGGGGCTCCTGACTAACCCGTGGGGAGCACTTGTGCCCCCAAGGTGTGTTCTCAGCCCTCATGCTGTCTCAGTGCCACTGAGAAGACACCAAGCACAGGCCATCATACCCCGTTTCACATGCAGGGGTCAGAAGTTGAGCTCATTTGCCCCAATTCTGTGGCCAGTTGATGGGGAGTTACATACAATCCAACTGCGTTTTCCAAACCCCAGATCAACTCGCCCAAGGGACAGAAAGCAAGATATTTACTACACAAATAGCCCTGGGAAATTCCAAGCCAGTTACGAATTCAAGTTATTTTGTTGAGCGTCTCATCTCCTTCCATGAAGGGAAGAGCAAGAGGTTGCTGACCAGCGGGATGCCCACCTGGGCCCCCAGCAGGCACTTGGAGAATGGCATGTGCACCCCACGTGGTGGGGCATCCAGCCTAGAAAGAAAAGGCAGGGCAAGGAGGGCTGGCAGAGGGGCTGGACCTTGGTCCAGGACTGTGGATCGAATGATGGGTCTCGTTCTGTGGCTCTCAACTGGGGGGTTTTGCCTAGGAAGCCTTTGGAAATGTCTGGAGATGTTGTTGGTCGTCGTGAAGAGGCGGGAAGAGTTGGGGCACCACTGCCAATCAGTGGGTGGAGGCCAGGGAGGCTGTGAAAAGCCCTACGGTGCACAGGTCAGCCCCTACTACAGAGGATGCTCCAGCCTCTGATGTCCATCTACCCACAGTGGTGAAGGCTTATCCCGGAAGCTTCTCTTCAGTGTAGACTGTCATGAAGCCACACCATCACTGTGGCCTTGTGGGGGACTTGGGCTTGGCTGTGTGACCTGCCCAATGGACAACTCTAAGTTTTTATATCTGACAGGTCCAGAGAAAGGTACCTCTCTCCTAGACTGTTCAGTAGAGGAAAGACTGGGTGACAAAAGGTGGCCCCCGTGGGACTTCCAAAAGCTGGCTCCAAAGCTGGCACTGAGGGTAATCATCTCTCTGCCTTGGGGTCTCCCAAGAACACTACCTGGTGGGCTGCCCCAGAGGCCAGGGGCCGGAGAGACTCACAGACCAAGCTACGATGCCCTCATCGCATAGATCAATGAATTCATCTAACACACACCGTGGGAAGCAGGGGAATGAGCTGGGTGGGCAACACATAAGATGAAACATACTGACAGAAGCGCCCACTGAGTCCAGGGCTTGGCAGTGCGTACATCTCCTTCTCTCCCTCTTCCTGCATCAATGCCTTCCCTGCCGGCATTGTGGTGACAAGGGCCAGCGCTGCGGGTGGCTGGGAGACTTGGCACCTGGAGCCCACACACACTGGGCTCTGGACGTGATGGGAGGAGCACACCTGCACACAGCTGAGCTCAGCAGGGACCCCAGTGAGCCGCCCAGATTTGAACTGTACATCTGGATCAAGGACACCCGAGACAATTTACGGGTGACATCACTGTCAGCCTGGAAGAGACCATTACCATTGTCTTAGAACTGTCCAGGTATCCCATCTTATCTACAAGTAACACCCTCACTCTCCCAACCCGCTTTCTACGCCTTGCCCCCGTGTCCGTCTCGCCTCCGTGTCTAGCAAGTGTCACAGCTGAGGGGGCCTGCTCACTGTCTACGCTTAACACATCTCACAATTTTTTCCAACCCATTAGTTTTTATTGTTCTCAATAGCAGCACTGAATGTGTCTAATGAATGCAGCAGATACACCTTGCAATCATCAGCAACATCAAGTGGTGTGCGTGGTAGGTGGCTTTTTAGCAGAAGGCCCCCAAAAAGTAAAAACAAGGGTCAGTGGTCATCTCTGTCCAATGATAGAGACATGCCTCTTCACAGCTCTGCAAAATACTCACTGGACACCGAACAGCTGTGTCATAATTTGCTAAACTGGTCCCCTAGTAGGGGGCATTACCTTCCCACAGTTTCCTCAGAAAACATTCCTGGAAAACAGGGGTCAGCAAACTCTTTCTGGAAAGGGTCAGAGGGAGCATGTTTCAGGCTTTGCTGGTCCTACGGTCCTTGTCACCAAGACTTGACTCTGCGGACAAAACATAAACAGATAGGTGTGTCTGTGCCAGTATATTATGGGCAATAACATGGCACTATAATGTTCCTGTGTCGTGAAATGGTCTCAATTTTTTTCAATCATATAAAAACATAAAGACCATTCTTGGTTTGTAAGTTGTACAGAAAGGGGCTGTGGGCCCGATGGTTTCGCCATCTTTGTGGTTTGCTGACCCTTGTTCTAAAGAGAATGACTGAGTCAAAGATATTTCTGTTTCACTGCACATTATGGAGCCTCTTGCTCTAGATAACACCCAGTCTTTATGCCCATCATCTAGAGAGTAGCCCCTTTCTTCAGACAGTCACCAACTCCAAGAATTTCCTACAAATGTGCCAAGTGACAAAATTTGTGTTCCAATCTCTTTCTGTGAGACACTAGGTGCCAGGTGACCCAGGATTCTGGTTTTAAATTTGCCCAAGCACATTTAATAGGGATGATTGCTTCAGAAATCTTTAGAATTTGCTCACGACCCATGACCTGGGAACAACCAAAACTGAGCTGATGTCCCAGTGGTTACCTTCTAGCTATGCTCTAGTCCACCCTCAGGAATAAACACATCTGTTTCTTGCAGAAGCTTACTTAGAAACTTTCTCACCATGACTTGGGTGGAGGTGAGTGGAGCTGCAGATGTTGTCAAAGAGATTTGGCTCTCTTGGGTCTTAGAAAGTGACCTGAGGCCATCTATATGCCTCTGGAAATGGTACAGCTTCTGAAAAAGCAATGGGTCGGCTGCCTTGGGGCAGAAAAGGTCTGTCTTCCGAGAGTCTTCTAGAACCTGATGGGTAGATTAGCCAGGGAGTCAGCAGGCACCTTGACGACTACAAGTCTTCTTATGCTTAAAACAACCTCCTTTGCTTTCCAGAGATTTACTAAGAATCAGTCAAAATCAGTTGATTTTAGGTTGAATTAGGACAACTAATTATTGACGTTGGCCAAAGGCAAATTTTGCAGAGAGAAAAACAGATACGAAATCATCTTCCACAAACACACGAAAGGTTCAGACAGAGCAGAGCAGGAATGAATTCCTGGACTCACAAACACAGATTTAGAAGGCTGGTTTGGGTTTTTTGTTTTTTTAGTGAGAAAAAAAACGCCAGACTAAAGTAATTTCATGTTGATTTGATTGACTGATCAAAGTAAGTTTACGTTTTTATTTTTGCAAGATTCAGTGCAAACAAAGGAGCGATTCCAGATGTTTCCTGTGCTGTGTTGATGAAGGCACATGACACTTGACTATCTCTGAACTCTTTTGAGTGAAAACAAGATGGAATTTCCAGAAAGCTTTCCCAGAAGCATTCTAGATGCATAGATTGGACAAAGCCTTTGTCCACACACTAGGGAGATGGCAAAACCAGTAGGCATTTGCCCATTCATTCTCACACCCTCAGAGTTCGGCAGAGTTCTCAGTAGAATTTTGAGAAACACTTGTTGAATGACTGAATGAATGAATGAATGAATAATGCCCCCTGTAAAATTCCCCTTCCAGGGCACAGGCCGGCTTTTGGCCCCCAGGATGGGACGGCACAAGTATGAATAAGCCTCAAATTGGAAAACTGTCTCAGATGATGAGGGAAATGTCAGTTTTCTACTTGACTTTGATCCTATCTCTATTTTGGGAACAGTTTTGGGGAACAATCTCCTCCCATATGTCTGGACTCTTCTAGAGGACTCTTTTAAAAAGGCCAATGGGTTAGCTAAAAATTAGGAGGCGAAGCTATGTCATTGAATTCCATCATTCCTGCCCTGGTTTGTGTGAGCATTTTGGGCATTTAGGGAGGGTTCCACTGCTGAAATAAATGGCCTCATTGTTCTGGCTGTAGGGATGTGTCTCTGGGAGAAACGAGACCAGCATTTCTCTTTCTTTCTCTCCTTTTTTTTTATTTTTAACTTCTATTAATGGATACTCCAAGAGTGGAGGGAATTTTAGGAAAGAGAAAAGCTCGGCTTCAAATAATGCATTGATTCTTCCAGCTCTCGCACCATTGTAATGGAGCCAATGACGGGGGGAGAACTTGGTGTTTGGGGAGCGCTCGGAGCACAGCTCACCCTTGCTTGTTTGTGTTTGGAAAGTGGGCCAAGCCACCATCATGTCCAAGGGGCGTACGGTGCCACCATCTTCACGTTAGTGGATCTGGGATGGATTCATTTCCCTACCAAAGTGAGAAAAGCCAAACACGAACCCGCTGTTGATGCGGAATGAAGAGACAGACCCTGCTGGAAAGGACTCCCGGCCTTCCTGTTCCATGAAGAATCTCAGCCACGTGGAGGCTGATCAGCTCTGACAGGGGTCAGCACACTGCAGCCCGAGGGCTCAATCTGGCCCAACGCCTATTTTTGCACAGCCTGCAACCTAAGAACGGTTTTTGCATTCTTACATTTTAAATGGCTAAGAAAAAAGAAGAAGAAGAAGAAGATGTGATGCATGCGAATTGCATGAAATTCAGATTTCAGTGTTCGTGTAGTCAGTTCTTATTTGCAGGATCCATATTTTCAGATGTGTGTCCTTGCTACAGTGCATTTGTAACCCCAACACCAATATGCAAGGTGATTTTGCGATCATTCTCCAACAAAAAAAAAAACGGGGAAATTTAAGTCTTCTGATGCACGTGTTCCTCACCATGGCCAAACAAGGTGATGCTCTGCCTTCTTGTTTCGCGTTGTAAACTGGTGGGTCCTTTCCGTGGTCTGTTTAGTGCCACGTTTTCACATCTTGCTGCTTTTTGTTGTGATTTTAAAAATAGCTGCCACGTGCCCTACAGAAGTGCCGCCCAGTGTTCTAGAGTGCAGACAGCCGCCGACACGGACCTTATGGAGAAGCTACGTTCACACGTCTGGCGTTTTTGCTCTGCCAACGTGATGAGCTTCGTTCGGCTGTGAGTTAGAGGACTGTTGGTTTGGAGTTCAGTGTTGGCGAATCAATAGTGTATAGTATACAAGGTGTCTTTAAAGAGAAACACATGTAAAACAAGGTTATATATTGATTGACAAAATGTTGTGACCGGAGGCTTGCTGGAACCTAGCCCTATGTGTCCCCCAAGAGCATCTGCAAATTCAGTCTTCTTGGCAACTTTATAGAACAGAACTGCCATGAATACTGAGAATTGGCCGCATAAAGTTTTATTGGAATGCGGCCACACCCACTCGCTCCTGTGTTGTCTGTGGCTGCTTGAACTACAGTGGCACTGAGTGGTTGTGACAGAGACCGTGTGACCCACAAAGCCAAAAAGATCTACTCCCTTGCCCTTTACAGAAAACGTCTTCTGACCCCCACACTAACACAAGAAGATCCAGTTGAGAATGGAAAGAAGATGAACAAACATTTCCGCTCAATTCAATCTTGACCTGAAGCACCATTTTTACTTTGCCACAGGCCGATTCTCTGCCAGACAATTGAGAGGGCCAAGCAGGCATGGGCCAAAAGGCTGTTGTTGATTTTAGTCGCTTCTTTATAACCAAGTCTGGTGACCTGAACTAATGACTTTGGAGTGAGTGGACTGGTCCACTGATCTCAGCTTCTCCAATGAAATCTCTTCTTTTTTCAGATGGTTGCACACATGGTGTGTGGAGCTCTAAGACAACATACTTGTGTCTTTGAAGGAGAAGGATGAAGACCTTGCAGGTGGCTGTGGGTACAGATCCCAGTTTTATCGCTGCCTGGCTGGGCAACCTTGAAAAAGTGACTTCAGCCAGGTGCAGTGGCTCACGTCTATAATCCCAACACTTTGGGAGGTGGAGGCGAAAGAATTGTCTGAGCCCGCAGGTTAGAGACCAACCTAGGAAACTGGTGAGACCTCGTATCTACAATAAATAAAAAATTAGCCGGGTGTGGTAGCATGCACCTGTAGTTCTGGCTACTTGGAAGGCTGAGGCGGAAGGATCGTCAGAGCCTAGCAGGTTGACGCTAGGGTGGCCATGAGCATGCCGCTGCACTCCAGCCTGGGTGAGAGAGTGAGACTCCAACACAAAAAAATAAATAAATGAATAAAATAAACCAAAAAATTAGCCGGTCATGGTGGCGCATACCTGTAGTTCTGGCTGAGGTAGAAGGATTGCCTGAGCCCAGCAGGTGGAGGTTGCAGTGGCTGTGAGTATGCCACTGCACTCCAGCCTGGGTGACAGAGTGAGACTCCAACTCAAAAAAAAAAAAGAAAAAAAGAAAAAGAAAAAGTAACTTCCCCTCTCTGAGTCTCAGTTTCCTCACCTGTGCAAGGGGGATACTAATGGTACTCTTATTATTTGCAAATTACTAAGTGGACCTAGTCAGCAAAAACCTTAAAAATGGGCGTTGTTTAATAGGATAATTGTTATAAAGTACTTGATATGATGGTTGGCCTATCCATTTCCCGTACAATGGAAGCACTACCTTTTAAAAATGCAGAACCTTATGAGATGGACTGTTTGAATCTTAGTACAAAGGCTAGGGAACAGTAGGTGCTCCATATGATTGCCTGTAAAACATCATAAAATAAATGAATAGTAAGTTCTGTAGGGTTTTTTTTTTTTTGAGTTGGAGTCACACTCTGTCACCCAGGCTGGAGTGCAGTGGCATACTCAGCCACCGCAGCCTCGACCTGCTGGGCTCCGGCGATCCTTCCGCCTTAGCCTTCCAAGTAGCTAGAACTACAGGCGCGCTACCACGCCCAGCTAATTTTTTTGATTTATTGTAGAGATGAGGTCTCACCAAGTTGCCCGGACTGGTCTTGAATCCACGGGCTCAGGCAATCCACTTGCCTCTGCCTCCCAAAGTGCTGGGATTACAGGCTGAGCCACCAAGCCCAGCCTGTAGGTTTTTTTTGAACGTTCCACACTTGGCCTCAACCTCAGGATCAGGAAGGTTTTGTTTCAGGTCAGAATTGTTCCCAAAGCCCAGACAATGACTTAAGAGGGCTTGGGGCGCCATTTCTTAGCTGAAAAGGGATCCACTCTGCATGAGAGACACGAGCTTCTGCAGAGGGACCAGGTGTGAAAACGTGTGTGGCCCTGAGAGCAAGGACTTCTTTAAACTCTGCACCCTGGACACCTTTCCTACCTCCCTCAGTCCTGCCCTGCTGTAAGCCAGCATGGCCAGAGTGGCTGGGTGAGTGGGGACACCACAAAGGGTCCCCTGGGGCAAGTTCAAGGCCTGGTTTTTATTCCAAGTATGACAGGAGCCATTTAAGGTATCTGAGCAGGGGAAAGACAAGACCCTACTTGCGTTTTGAAAGGGTGACTGTGGGCCAGGTCCAGTGACCCAAGCCTGTAATCCCCGCACTTTGGGAGGTCGAGGTGAGGGGATTGCCTGAGCCCAAGGGTTTGAGGACAGCCTGGGCAACTTGGAGAGACCTCATCTCTATAATAAATCAAAAAATTAGCCGGGCATGGTGGTGCATGCCTGTAGTTCCAGCTACTTGGAAGGCTGAGGTGGAGGGATTGCCTGAGCCCTGGGAACTTGTCACTGCCCTCCAGCCTGGGTGACAGAGTGAGACTCCAACCAAAAAAAGAAAGAAAATCCACATCTCGCTGGGTACAGTGGCTCACACTTGGAATCCCAACACTTTGGGAGGCCAAGGCAGGAGGATTGCTTGAGCCCAGGAATTCGAGAGCAGCCTGGGCAACTTGGCAAGACCTCATCTCTACAACAAATCAAAAATTAGCCGGGCGTGGTAGCGCGCACCTGTAGTTCCAGCTACTTGGAAGGCTGAAACAGAAAGATCGCTGGAGCCCAGCAGGTTGACGCTGGGGTAGCCATGAGTGTGCCACTGCACTCCAGCCTGGGCGACAGAGTGAGAATCTGACTCAAAAAAAAGAGATGACTGTGGTTTAAATTTGTAAAAGACTCTCAGCAAGGAAACTGAGCACTCTGAATGAAGTCATTGACCCAAGGACAGGACGCACCCAAAATTCTGTGGTCTCTCACACCCCAGCGCCCTTACCCGTGAGGTAGCACCATGTCTCCCATGACACCCTCTGTTCCAGGGGGCTCTCTGCCCACTCCCAAGCTCAGCAGTACATGTGTGACTTCCCGAGAGCGTGCAGGTATTTCTGCCTTACAGAGGATCTGCCCTCCCTCTCAGTTCATGGCTAGATAAATCATCATAAAACTGTATCAAGCTTCTCCTCAAAGCAAATGCGTGGTCTTTCTCTTAAGATGCCCATGCCTGTCGGGCATGCCTCCTTCTCTCTCTCTAATAAATGCTGTCTTAAACTATACTTGGATTCGCTCTGAAAATCTTTTCTGTGGCGAGTCAAAGAACCCACAGAACATCACGCCACACCACACTACACCTGACAACAATGTCAGTGAGCCCAACTTCAGGAGAGACATACACGGATTTTTGTTTTACAGAGGAGACCAGGGGTCTGAGAGTTTAATCAGCTTTCTCAGCAACTACGAGACCCCCAGGGGTCATTCCTCAAATCTTCACGTCCAGCCCATTTTATCCACGCATCCACCCGTCTATTCCACGATGCAGTTTCTGCCAGGTCCTTCATTATGACGCCACGTGCTCCCATCACCGCCAATACAAATGTACATGGGCGGGGCGAAAACACATCTCACCCAGGACGTGGTTTAGCCTTCTGACTAACATGTGTGCCCCCACCTAATTGCTTTTTCCGTGGAGTGGCACTTAATTTCCCTGTGATCCAAACACACAGATGGTGGGATTACAAGGAGCCAGGGTGTGTGTTCCTACCTCTAATGGGGTTGCCAAGTTAAACACAGGGCACCGGTTAAATCTGAATTTCACATAAACAACAAATTTCTTGTGAGTATAAGCCTGTTCCAAATATTGCATGGGATAGACATACTAAAAAGGGATGTGCTGTTTATCTGGAATTCACATTTAACTTGGAGTAGTGTGTTTTTTTACTTGCTAAGCCCGGTGGACTGAACTCTGGCAACGTGGCAACATATGAATATTCCTTCTTCTCTCCAGAAATAAATCCTAAAAAAAAAAATGAGAACCTTCCCTATAGACACGAAGGGGCATTTCAGTTGCTTTCCTGAGCGCGGGTCAGAGGCTCCGGCCAGCAGCACCCTCCTTTCCCTTTGTTCCTTTATCCTACCCTGAGAATTGAGCGGCTTCAGCAGTGCAAGAACCAGGTAGAAGTGCCTTTCTGAAAAACGGGCAACCAAAACAAATAAACCCCCACCCCTGTGGCTGGTTTTTCATTCTGTTTACTGCATCTTCTGCTTAAACGCAGGCCGTAATGATACACTGGCTATTCTTGTCATTTTGGCTCTGTTTGATGCTTAATGATGTGCTCCTTATAAATGGCATTAAAAAACATTCCTTGTCTGTCATGGATGCCCGGAGGCACAAGCAACCTAGCTCAGCCCTCAAAAGTAATTAAAGACAATCAACCAAAAATGCAAGGGTCGGTGGGACCCCGGATTCCAAACTCCACCTACATACTGCCGGAGCCAGCGCCCTGCGAAGAGGCGCCTTTTACATTTAACTCTTTGATGTACGAGGGCTTCTGTCGCTCGAACACACCAGGGCTTGCTGAAGATGTAAACACCTGAGGACTTCATCAAAGAACTAGGGGACAGTTTGCTTTCAAGAGACAGAAAAAAAAGCCCACCAGTCTTGAACACCAGAACACTTTCTCCCCGCCCCCACCCCTTTGACTATTTACAGATTATTTATTTCTAGTTCCTTAAAAAGATTTACAGGCAACAAAGAAGAGGGGATGGGCACAATACGGTAAAAAAGCATTTTAAACCAACATAAATGGTATTTTTCTGAAACGACAGTGAAATTAGATTGAAGTTTTGTAGCAGCAAAAGCTGAACACTTTCAAATCTCTTTTCATGTGGCTCAAGTCTTTACAAATTCTCAAGTACAGAATAGCATTCCAGGTTTGTGTCAACATCCAAAGCCGTGGCTAACCAAGAATCATTTTCCTTGTCGTAAAAGAGCCACTTACCCCGAGAAGGGAACAGTGAGAATCGTGTATTCACTGCAGACGCTGCTGGTCGGGCCAGGCGGAGAAAATGGGTAGACAGCAACTTGGAAAGGGCGAAATAAAGTGTTCTGAATCCCCCCTCCGTGGACATACACTTAAAAGGAAGCGTGAGTGGTCCTTTTAGCAGGTTAAATAGCTGAAATGCCCAGCATCCCTTAGTCTTGGCTGAAATCACAGCTGAAAGAGGATATTTTATACCAGACCGTCTTCATGGGCTTTACAAGCGGCTGTGTGAAAAGACAAGGAATTGGGGCACTGTTGGCGTGTATGCACAGTGTGGCCCCCATCTTTGCTCTTGCAAAAGCCGTGTGCTTGTGTTCATTTTCAATGCGAGCTCGTGTCTATTACGTGGGCAGGGCTGAGGTGGAGGGCAGCGGCATTTCCAGGAGGCTTTGGATGGAATCTGGGAAGCTCACTGCCTTCTGGAGTCAAATATGCCTAAGCAGGTGCGTCGTGCGGCGTGGACAGGTCCTGTCCTGGGTTTGACCTCCCAGAGCAATGAGGTGGCGTCCCTGCAGCCGGTTCCCAGAGAGCCCTTAGCCCTCAGGGTAAAGTGACTGTCAGTGGCAGGGTGATGCCAGCGGGGGGGGGGGGGGGGGGGGGGGGGGGGTTGACACACCCCAAACACGGGCGCAGAACCTCCCCCATTCATGCAATGTAAACACACCCCGCAGGCGGGTTCTCCTTCCCTCTCCTGGGGAAGCAATTCCATGGGGCCAATCTTCCCTGGAATTTTCAGCTTCTGACTCGGTGGGGGTTGGAGCCCATAGCTCCTTGCTCCCGTGGAGACCAGGTTTTAACCCAAACCCATGCCGGCTGTTTAGCCATCAAAAGTGGCATTAAAACATTTTCACAGATCTGACTGACAAATAAAAAAGTTGACAAGGTGTTGAATGTGGGGGGAGTGGCGGGCATTCTCAAACCTGAGCTTTGGGAGTGCAAATTGGAAGGGTTTCTTTGAAAGGCAATTTGGTGATAGCTGTGGAGGCTTTGAATGCCAGGTTTAGCCCCATTTCCAAGGCTAGGAATTGTACAACAGATCTAACTTACCTGCGATAGAAGAACCTCGTTTGTGGGAACAAAAGACTGAGCCTCATCAGTTTGTTAGCCAGGGACTGGTTAACCTGTGGTTCATGCATACCAAGGAAGACTGGTCCAGGTATTTTAAGTGTAAAGAGCAAACTGCAGAATGAGATGTCCCGTAGGTTAACACTGTGAAAAGGGCGCACCATGCAAACATATATACAGTCGCCTTTATGTCAGCAGAGGGTACCTACAGTGGGAGACATAAATGGATGGTAGAAATGGCTGCCTCTGGGGAGAAAAATCCAGAAGTGGAGAGGGGGGATGAGGTGGGGGAGAAACGTTTCACTGTTTTTGTTAAGGGAAAATGTTTACTGTGAACATATATTGCTGGATTAAAATGGGAGAGAATTGTAAATGCTTAAATACCACTTCATTTCCCTTTTATCTTCTGTCTGAAGATGAATTTATCCTGCAGATCAGATGCAACTTGGACATCGTCCTACGGGCTGCGACACTATCTAGAACAGGAACTGCATTTTATTACGCTTGACAATTTCATTTCCTCGGCTACATGGTGTCATTTGCTGTCATTTGTTGCACCGAGCATTGTGGCTGAGACCTCAAGGTAAGCCCATGCTGTGCTGTGTGCAAGCCTGTGTGTGCCGCTGGGAAGGGTGATCACTCCAGGGAAGCCATCATAGATGAAACCGTTCGTAACTGTGGGCTATAAAAACAGGACCTCACCCAATGATGAAAAGAGTGGATAAAATAAGATCAGAGACCCCCTTTCCCTGTAGTGACCCCAACTTCTGCTAGGAAGAAGGGAGTTTCCTCTGGAAATAAAAGAGTTCACATCCTTGCTGCAAGGAGAGGACAGCCTGGTGCATTTTATGCATGTGCATATGTGACCAAGGCTGGGTTACCGGCTGGGATTGATTCCAGCTCTCAATATGAAATATTTAAGAGAAATAGCATCCTTTACCCTCGAAATACTACTTATTCATCTTTACAAGATCATTGGAAGCATGCGCACATATAGTATATGTAAATATATTCATAATAATGTTGTTTTAAAAGAGAAAACTGGGAGCAGTCTAAATGTCCATCAGTGGGGGATCACTTAAGTAATAAGGGTGAACACAGGCTGCAAAGCACCAGGCAGCCATTCCTGAGGGAATACACATCTCTCTTTCCTGAGACAGAATAATGTCAGTGAGGGGAGCTCAGATCATGTTGTAAAATGCCACATCCTCTGGATCCCTCCATTATCAAAGCAGGGCCACGCACAGGACACACGCCACGTGATAGGCAGTGTATAACCTTACAGGACACACACACACACACACACACACACACACACACACACACACACACACACAGAGGTCTCCGCGAATGAGGAAGATGTATGACTTTCCTTTTACTATGTTAGAATGTTTTTCAGAATGCAAATTATTAGCTTTAGGAATAGAGTAACTTTTTAATTGCAAGAGGAAGGTAAAGATATTTCACCCACGGGAAGATATTTCACCCACGAGAGGAGGCCTGATTGCCCCCAGTTCAGTGTACATTCACAACCTGTTCATTCATTCAACAACTACTCACTGACTGCTGGTACTAACAAAAAGACCCAGACCAACCCTACAGAAGTCCTGGGAGCTGGAAGGATCTGTGCCCTCACGCCTGCTCACGCCTGCCCCGCAATGCACAATAAGCACAGGGAGGGTGACAGTGTTAGCTTCAACCATGTCAAACTGCTGTGCAACTCTAGTTTTTGAAACAAAATTTGGTTCTTTGCATTCATTATTTACGTTTTGTTTCCATTTAGCGTCTAATGGTCTTTGGAGAAAAAAATAATAAAGCAGAGCGTTATGTATATATGTTGTCGCAAGATAAGATTTTCTGTTTTTTGAAATGTCTGCGGCATAAAAGTTACACTATTTTAAGACAAAATAAAATAGAGTGTATTTAAACAAACACACTGCGACTGCCGGCTTCCTAGGCCCAAAGGGGTCAGATACCGGCAAACTCACGTGATTCGACTTAACGGATCCAAGGCCCGGTTCCCTCCACCGCCCAATACTTGGGGGTGGGGGGGGGCGCCGCTTGGCGGGCGCCC
>NW_007234230.1:201604-203206 GCF_000164805.1 Carlito syrichta | reverse complement strand
CATTATCTGGGTGCACGGATCCGCTAATCACCGCCGCGGCGAACAATCCCGAGCAGATGTCCACAACTTTATGAGTTTTAATTAAAATGTTCTACTTGTTTTTATCAATGCCCTCTTTTTTTTTTTTTCTGAAATGAAAAAAAGATGTTACTTCCTTGTAGTGTTTTGCAAATTACGCCCTTCATAAGGGTGATTAAGAGACGCTTATTTGGAATTAATCTGGCTGCGCCCCCCCCCTTCCCTTTTAACGTGCTGCTGCTAAATTATTTTTTAAAAAAGAATTAATTAAACTCGAAGTTTAAAAAGATTCTGTTTTCTTATGTCACAACAACTCCATATAGCGGGGAAACTGTGGACGCGGCTTCCTTCTGATACGAAAGGTGGCAGTTTACACGAATCCCTTAATTTCAGAAGTGGCTGGACAGAAAAACGGAGCTTTGGGGGGTTTTCTTGTTTTCTCCCGTAGCTTTTTCAGTGCGTGTTTCTTTCCAGACTGTTTGACGCAGTGAAGGGCCTGATTGTTGCTTCGAGACTCCAAGTTTATGAAAGGTCCACTTTAAACAGAGCGGTTTGGGCTTTTTTAAAAGTATAAACTTGATACTCTCCGTAAAACTCCTTCAGCACATATGGTTTTTAATGTAATTTTGTTTAACCGCAACCATAATTTAATTTGCCATAAAACTGAAATGAAAGACCATTACAAACGAGCTTTTGACTTGAGTGTCAGTTAAAATAACCATTTGCCGACAGGCCAGAACTAAAATGGCATCATTTCATTGTAAGTAGGGCACCATCATTTGAAAGAAAGAAATGTAAATGGCAACTAGCTGGCTATGATTGGAAAAACCTTAGCCTTTATATGAAATAATATTCAGATTCCAGTATTACTGTTGGGTCAAAATACTCTTGGTGCTGAGTGAAAAATTAATTGATTTTCCGGAGGGTGACTCGACCAGAACGATATAACGTGCATTCCAAAAAGAAAATCCAGGGGAATTATTTTCAGTTGTTAAAAATTCTCCACCAGAAATTGCAGGAGGTGAAAATTAAGGAAATAGAAGACCCCTTTAGTGCTTATAACCCCTCCCCCAGAAGAAGTTGCCAGAAGACCTAGATGATGTCTTCATGAACAAGATGGCAGGCTCTAATTTATTTTTTAAAATAGAATTTTTTAAAATAGAATTTTTTTAAAAGGCTGTAAACATTTATCCATTTATCTAATAGCAAGGAGAAGATCATCTTTTTTCTTTTTGGAGCCATGTCTTTTGTTTTACCTTCTATGTATGATTTGGATGAAGCCCTGCACATTTTTGAGCAACTTCATCTTATTAGAGCAAGCTGAGACCTTGTGGTCTGCCATGCTGAAGAGGGCTTCGAGCATCAAGTGCCCCCGTCCGTCTTGAAGACCCTGAGACTTCTCCTAAATTTTCTCTCCTGTGACCTGAGTCTCCATCTCCTGTCACTTCATATGAGGATGCAGAACGTCACCATGAGCAAACATCTCTCTTGGGACTTGGTAATACAGAAAACAGTGGCCACAGCCCAATTTAATGAAATGAGATAGCTTTAAAACACACACACACACACACACACACACACACA
>NW_007234230.1:115178-201179 GCF_000164805.1 Carlito syrichta | reverse complement strand
AAAAAAAAAAAAAAGCCACGGTTACTTCCAAAACTGCTCTACCAGCACCGCCGCAGCCCCCTCCCCAAATCAGGCCCTGCCTTTCCGCAGATACCTGGGGCTAGCTCCCAGGCACATGCAGCCTCGCACTGCAGGGAGACGTCATCCCATCTCCTTACCAGGGCAGCAGGATTAAAGGCACTTGAAATGAAAACCGTGTGCCTCGCGATGATAAGTTTCATTCAGAATCGGCAGGCATATTGGAGCTGTTAGAAATGCAGCCTCAGAACTGTAAACATTTATCCATCCAAATCCCTCGGCAAGGTTCTTCGGAGAACAGGTTTTTGCTGTGGTTCCCTGGAGCGGAGAGAAGTCCCTTGGATAGTTTACCTGCTCACTCACAGGTAAAAGATACTCAAGTCCAAGCTTAAAAGATGTTGTAGCCCAGCGCTGTCCAATAAAAACATCACACAGACCACCAATGTGAGCCACATGGGGAATTTTAAATTTTGGAATAAACCACATTTAAAAAAGCAAAGAGTCCCGGGTGAAATTAATTTGAATAATGTATTTTATTTAAGCCAATATAGCCAAAATATTATCACTTCATCATGTCACCAACATAAAAACTTATTAATGAGGTCTTTTACATTCTTTTTTAGGCATTAAGTGCTGGAGATCCAGCGTGTGTTTTACACTTGCGGCATGTCTGAATTAGGACCAGCCACATTTCATGTTGTCAAGAGCCACATGGGACTAATGGCCACCATATTGGACCGCACTCTCCAGTGTCGCCAGTGGGGGAAGTGAGAGGCGGAGAAGGCAAGGAGACAGTGAGGTGGCTTCTGCAGGAATCCAGGAAAGATGGCGGCAGCTTGGGCAAGGGTAGTGTCCATGGAGGACATGCACTGAAGGTAGAGGCGAGAAGATATGCTGGTGGATTGGGTCTGGGGTGGAGGCGAGAGAGAGGAGACGAGGGGCTTAGCAAAGATTGTGGCCAGAGTTGCTGGGTCATGGAGGCAGTGGTTCAGCATGGACCAGGGACTGTGCTCAGTGTTTGGGTGATGAATCCTTGCAGCAGTTGTCTGAGGTGGGCACTCTGACTCTTCCCATTCTGCAGATAAGATAACTGAGGATGCAGTGCAGGATGATGAGATCACCCTCCAGATTGCTGTACTCACTGAGTTCCAATACTGTTCCTGCTGTCTCCTGCAGTTTCACCTGCACACCCTACCAGCCCAGCTGGAAGCGTGTCTCTCTGCTTCTCAGAGTACACCCTGGGCTGAGGGAGAAGGGGATGCTGGGGCAAGAATCATTCTTTCCCCTGGAGTCTTAAAGTTGCCAAACCTGGCTTGGGCCGGTCTTGCCCAAGAGCTAGTTGCTTGCTCCTGGTGGTGGGCTCTCTGCCCCTTGCAGGAGACAAGCAACCTCCTGGCTGCAGTGAAACTTTCGCAGGCCACAGTGAGGACCTAGCCTCCAGGAAACACATCTTTGAGGGACACTGGTAGATGAACCTAAAGATATGCAGGGTCAAATCTCTGGAACCTGTGGGTATTCCTCTATATGGCAAAAGAGGCTTTGCAGGTGTGAGTCCATCTTGATATGGGAACGTTATGCAGGATGACCTCTGTGAACCCTCATTGCAATCACTGGTGTCCTTGTTAGATAAAGTCAACCCCACAGAAGATGGCATGTAACATGAGGAAGATGCTGTGCTCCTGGCTTTGAAAATAGAGTAAGGGGCCACAAGCTTCTAGAAGCTGAAAAAGACAAGGGGACAAATTCTTCTGTAGAGCTTCCAGAGGGAGCATGGCCCAACTCATGGCCTGAGTCCAGTGAGACTCGTTTTAGACTTCTGACTTCCAGAAATGTAAGAGCACTGACATTAGTTTGTTTGTTTGTTTTTTGAGTTGGAGTCTCACTCTGTCACCCAGACTGGAGTGCAGTGGCCGCTCCCGGCCACCGCAGCCTCGACCTGCTGGACTCCGGCGATCCTTCCGCCTCAGCCTTCCAAGTAGCTGGAACTACAGGCGCACGCTACCACACCCGGCTAATTTTTTTAAATTTATTGTGGAGATGAGGTCTCGCCAAGTTGCCCAGGCGGGTCTTGAACCCATGAGCTCAGGCAATCCACTCACCTCGGCCTCCCAAAGTGCTGGGATTACAGGCTGAGCCACCGAGCCTGGCCGACATTGTTATTTTAATGTGGTAATTTATCATAGCAGCCCTAGGAAACTAATAGAGTCACCTCACCCCTTCAGATGACTCAGTGCAGGATCTGGGGTCAGACTGCCCAGACTTGTATCCTGATCCCACCATTGACAACTCTGTGACCTTGAGCAAGTGAATGTATTTCCCCAGCTTAACGTCTGAGAACCGAACAAAAGCCAGGCGCTCTCCCCTAAAGGTGCATACCCACAACATTTTTTTTTTCCTGCTGGTTCAGAAGTGGCAGTAAACTGCTTGGAGGTGAAGAAGGGCCAGCTCTCGTTCATTTTTCTGGGACTCCCAGCATATTCAGAAATATGGCTTTAAAATGGTTGCATATTTTTGGTATTTGCATTTGAAGAGGATCAGAACATGCCTCTTCAAAATATGCTCCTTTGGCATACTGATTATTTTGAGCTGAAGGCAATTGAGTAAAAGCAGATGGGGAAAGGGCTGTCTGACCTGTGAAAGCAGGGAATACATTTCTTTGGGAAGGAAGTCCTCCCCTTTATCAGGAAGAGGAGAACATTTTCATCACTGGAGATAGACATTCAACACTGTGAAGAATCCATACAAATACATCTACTAAAATAACCCCTATCCACCCTTAGTTTTCCTTGAATATTTTCTTTTTTTTTTTAACTGTTAAGAAAAATTTCATGGTTTTATTGTATCATGAGGCACTGAAACATCTGAACAAATCAGTCTGGGCAGTAAGGCAGTTGCTTTCTCCTTTATGTCTTTGGGTTACTACAGCAACTTGTCAGTAGATTTTAAAAAAAAGTGGGGGGGGACAACCTTTTGCATTGCTTAAGTCTTTCCAAGGCATGCGCTGGTACAACACAAACTTCTCCTGTCCGATGCCACTAGTCTAGCAACCAAACATCAGGCACAACACCTGGGTGACAGCAGCACACTGTGCCCACTGCCACCACAGCCCTGCTCACTTGTGTATGATATTTGATGCATCTGGAGGGGTGTGAATAGTATTGGGAAGAGGAGGGGGCAGGAAACAGCATGAGGGCCTGGCTGGAAGGAGGTCAGCCGAAATTGTGCAGGGCAAGCCTGAGAGAGCCCACCACCAGGAGCAAGTAGCTAGCTCTTGGGCAAGACCGGCCCAAGCCAGGTTTGGAACAGTATTGGAACTCAGTGCAAACCCAAGTATTGCTGATGTTCTTTGTTGGGAACATCTGGTGGAACCTTGTGATGGAATCTTCATCGGCCTTAAGTTGTCCCACAACCATGCTGGTGATGCAGCTATCTGGTGCGGGCTGATGGTCCTGCGCTGCAATGCTGTGTGGTGTTTTCTGGAATGGAAGGTGAGACGACTTCTCCACAATAGCAGCTTTTCCTCGGAACTGCTCTTCTTCCCACATAAGGCATGACGCGTCAATGTAAATTGCACCTAGTTGAGTTCTGTCATTATCAAGTAGCAGGTAGTCATGTAGGATGAAGCTGGACCCAGTCTGCTCCCAAATTGGCTTGTCTCCCATTCTGGAGTGTCACTTGGCCTTGTTGAGACCTGAGGGACTGGCCTGATGGCAGCAGCGGTGGTGGCGTCCCAGCATGATCTGCTTCCCCAAATATTTTCTAGTCACTTCTCCACAATGTACTACCCCTAGTCCAGACCTCTTTTTCCTTTGTCTTTATGCCTCCACAACTTATTGTTCTTTGTTAAAGTAGCATATCATCTCTCAGGGCTATGTGCTTCATTGGGTCTTCATTTCTGATATATGAAGCCTTCCTCCATGTACACATAATAATATTAATACCAAATAAAATGTGTATGTTTTTCTCCTGTTAATTTGGTTTTTGTCAGTTAATTCTCTGCCCTGGTCACAAAACCCAAGAGGGTAGAAGAAAGGTTGTTTCTGCCCTACACATTTAACAAAGCAATTCTCTTAACACACGTAATGATAATGCTATATAATTGTGTTATTCTTCAGATAATTGTGGGATCTATAAAAAGAACACATTAGGGCACCCTGTGGGTGGAGTGGTCTGGGACACAAGGCAGGAAACACTGTTTGAAAGTTTGTCAGGGTACATCACTGAAAGTAGCATCCAGTGTTGATATCCAAGGTCTTCCAAGAAGATCCAGCCCACCCTCTGCTGGCTTCCACTGGCGTGGTCCCCTGAAACTCACATACAGACCCCCAGGACACCCCTGGATCCAAGGTTACAGCAAACAGTTGTGCACTGGTGTGTGGCTGAGTGGCTGGCCAGACTTAAGGAGTTGTAACCATGAACATATTGGATGCATTTTTAGCCTCAAAGGGGTTAAAGTTATTATTGTAAGAATGAGAGGAGAGAAGGTGTGTGTAGGAAAGTGGGGACAATATGAGAATGGAATCTTCATTTTCCATGAAAGAAACTCCGAATGCAGTGTTTAAAACTGAAAGAGCATAGGCCGGGCTTGGTGACTCAGCCCATAATCCCAGCACTTTGGGAGACCGAGGCAAGATGATTGCCTGAGCCCACAGGTTCGAGACCAGCCTGGGCAACTTGGCAAGACCTCATCTCTACAATAAATAAAAAATTAGCTAGGCATGGTAGTGCATGCCTATAGTTCTGGCTACTTGGAAGGCTGAGGCAGAAGGATCACCAGAGCCCAGCAGGTAAATGCTGGGGTGGCTGTGAGCTGCACTTCAGCCCTGAGCAACAGAGTGAGACTCCAACTCAAACACACACACACACACACACACACACACACACACACACACATTTGAGAGTGCATAAAAAGCAGTGTCAGTATATAATGTTACAAAGTGACAGTAAACAGAAAGCAGCAAACAGAACCCAAATTAGTTTGTTCTGGGGAACTGAAATTGGGATGGGGGAGATGGAAGCAAAGAAACATTCTGTTGCTGTTGTTACACATTTTGAGTACCTCCAACTTTTAAAATTGCGTGCCTGCATGCTTTGTTTAAAAGATATATATTTTTTTTACAGAAAAAATTTAAAGCAAAGCAAAATAAACCAAAATGGAAAGATAGAAAATGAAATAAGATCTCTGCTGCTTTGCAGGCTGCCCGTGGCTGTGCTGGGCTGGAAGAGGGAAGAGGGATCCTGGGAAGAGGAAGTTTCCGAAAAAAAGGAGGGTCCTGGGAGCAGGAGGATCCTGAGAGAGAAGAGGTCCCAGAAAGTGGAGAATCCTAGGAAAAAGGAGTCCTCCAAAGAGGAGGATCCAGGGAAGAAGGGGGTCCCAGTAAGGGGGGGTCCTTAGAGAGATGAGGTCCAGAAAGAGGAGAATCTTGGGAAGAGAAGGATCCTGGGAAGAGAAGGAGGATCCTGGGAAGACAGGGATTCTGGAAAGAGGAGGAAAATCCTGGGAAGAGGAGGAGCATTCTGGGAAGAAATGGAGGATTCTGGAAAGAAGATCCTAGGAAGAGGAGGATCATGGGGAGAGGAAGAGGATTCTGGGAAGAGGAGGGTCCTGGAAAGAAGCAGATCCTGGAAAGAGGGTTCTTGCGAAGAGGAGGATTCTGAGAAGAATCTCAGGAAGAAGAGGATCATGGGAAAAGAAGATCTTGGGAAAAGGAAGATCCTGGGAAGAGGAGGGTTCTGGGAAGGAAAGGAGAATTCTGGAAAAAAACACAGATCCTGGAAAGAGGAGGATTCTGGGATAAGGAGTGTCCTGGGAAGAGGGGGATCCTGGAAAGAGGCAGATCCCAGGAAGACAAGGGTGGGAAGGAAGGATTTTGTCAGATAAAATAGAGTCTATGGGGACATGGGTTTCCAAACAGTCTTTTAACTCTGGTACCATCTCCAGGCCTTTGGTGCTGACCACCCAGAGCAGGGCACTGAGAGGGAGCTGCCCTCCTATCAGGTGGAGGGGATCCTGTGGGGAAACTGATCCCTTCCCCAGAAGCAGGAAGGAGCCCTCCACAGAAAGGAGAGAAAAGGAGAGGGAGGGGGACCCTGGGAGACCAGCCTCATTCCAGTGGAATTCAGAGGCTGAGGTGGGAAGAGCAAGGAATCAGAGTAAGAATAAGAATAGCTGTCAGGGCAGGAAGCCGGCCTCAGTGTTGGCAGACCCTGCTTGGTCTGGCTCTCGCCACAGCCGGGGAAGGGAGCAGGGCAGAACTGTGACAACCTATTTACAGGTGTGACTTTATTAAGCTCCAGTTACAGGCCAGGCACCGGCCCAGACATTCCGTGGGTATCATCTTGTCAATGTAGGGCTGCCAGGCTCAGCACATAGAAACTCAGG
Organism: Carlito syrichta; assembly: GCF_000164805.1. NCBI lineage: Eukaryota > Metazoa > Chordata > Mammalia > Primates > Tarsiidae > Carlito > Carlito syrichta. The sequence goes on along the minus strand of NW_007234230.1, from coordinate 194,779 downwards.
GCTTATGGACACAAAAAGCATTATCTGTTGTTTATCTGAGATCCAAATGGAACCGACATCCCGTATTTCATTGAGCAATCTTATACTGAGCCCTCGCAACAACCAACGGCTGTCATTATCATCCCGTTTCCAGATGGATATTCTGAGTCCCAGAGAAGTTAAGTGACTTACTCAAAGCCACACAGCACGTGGCAAGTTGGCACCATTCACCACCATCATCTCCTTTAAGGAACCCCCATTACCTAATTTCAGGAGAACTCAACAGTATTTTTCTGTCACTGAACACCTGCCATGCACCAAATGCATTTGCTAAGCATTTTGCAGTCTCCCGCAAACCCATTTGGAATATCGCATTGCAGAAGAAGAAACTGAGGCACAGGGAGTTTAGTCCACTTGGTCAAACTCATGAGTGTGGTTCCAGGCCAGGACTCTGAAGCACTTCCTGTTGTGTGTCAGCCAACACGGCATCCCAGCTCTCTTTCAGCACTGCCTGCTGCCTGTCCAGGGAGAGGTGGTCAGAGCATGGGCGGGGAGGGGGGTGCCTTGACCCTGTGGCTTTTATAAGCAAGTAGTTCCCAGATGTCCGGGTGCCACTTGGACAGGTGGAGATGTCGAAATCTCACCCTGGGGGAAGCAGCGTGTGGAACTCTGAGTGTTATGTGCTTCCATTGGTGGAAAAACGGAAAGGCGGTTAGGGAACTGCAGCTGCTTGAGCCCAGAACCTTCTGTAATGACGTACAGGGAGCCATCCCAGTGGCTGACCCCAAGGTGGGAAGAGGCTTGCATTTTTGCTGTGCATCAGGTGAGTGTGCTTCAGAAACACATTGCATGATTGGGCACAATGGCTCATGCCTGCAATCCTGGTGCTTTGGGAGGCTGAGGCAAAAGGATTGCTTGAGGACAAGACCAGCCTGGGCAACATAGCAAAACCCTGCCTCTACAAAAAAAAATTTTTTAAATTAGCTGGGTGTGATGGAGCATGCCTGTAGTCCCAGCTACAAGGGAGATTGATGTGGAAGGTTTAATTAAGGCCAGGAGTTGGGGGCTGCAGTGAGCTATGATCACATTACTGCACTCCAACCTGGGTGACAGAGCAAGATCCTGTATTTAAAAAAGAAAAGGAAAAAAAATGTGGTCTAAAGCAGGGGTTGGCAAACCACTGTCTGCAAGCCAAAAGCCACGGGCTATGTGTTTTTATAAATAAAGTTTTATTTGGACCCAGCCAGCCCATTTACAGTGCACTGATAGTGACTGCTTTCCTGCGTGACTTCTCTAGCCCTTTACAGAAAACGTTTTATGACACCAGCTCTACATCTTTTTTGTACTGTCTGGAAATTTTCTATGAATATATTACTCTTTTTTTGTAGAGATGAGGTCTCCCTATGTTGCCTGGGCCAGTCTTGACCCTCCCACCTCAGCCTCCCAAAGTGCTCTATATTGTTTTTTCTTGAGGAAAAAAATAAGATTTGCAGGAAAAGATTTTCATTTACGCTGACTTTATTTCCACAGCCGGTTAATAAGACACCTTTCTTCGTCTTGGTGGCTCAGGTGGGCCCCTTGAAGGTGGAGGTGGCCCCGGAAGACCCTTTCCTGCCTCTCCTCCCACCATCTGAGCGCCCGGAGGGACAGACGTGGACACCGTGAGGACCCTCCCTGAGAGTTTCTCTGGGGACCCAAACCGAGCATTCATCAGATGAACTCGAACCAGAGAACCAGTGGGGCTTCACGCTGCCGGGCTGGCACCTCCGGGCCGAATCTGTGCAGCGTTGGTCTCCCAGACCTCCTGGCGGGAACGTGCACCCGTTTCCCGTGGCTGACACCAACTACCACAAACTTAGTGGCTCAAAGCAACACACATTTATTTTGGGATAGTCCCAGAGGTCCAGGGTGCAACATAAGCCCTGGGGCACCACCTCCAGGTGTAGGCGGGACAGGGTCTCTCCCCGAGGCTCTAGAGCAGGGGTTTCCAAGCCCTGGGCCACGGAGCGGAACTGGGCCGCACAGCGGGAAGGGAGCGGCGGGGCCCGGGCCGCGTGGCCGGCAAGCGCAGCCGCCCCCCTCGCTCGCGGGACCGCCTGGGCCCCGCCTCCTGTCTGATGAGCCCAGCGCGCCCTACCGTGAACTGCGCACGCGCAGGACCTCAGGTCGCCGCTCCTCGTGAGACCCTAATGCCCGGCGGGCTGAGGTGGAGGCGGCGCTGGCGCTGGGGCGCGGCTGCAAACTCAGATCCGCACGAGCAGTGAGGTTGGACGGCCCAGAGACCATAATACAGCAGTCATTTGCAGACTCCTGTCAAAACCCTGTCAGCGAGCTGCAAGCGAGCGGACGGACTTGGGTTGTGCCGCTGCATCTGGCGGCGATTCAGGCTTTAAGTCGGTGTCGACGCTCACTTCGGTCCGCGCATGGCCCGCCCGTTATTTTATTCACCACTTCGTCTTTTTTTTATGGTGAGCTGTAGAATTGTTTCACTACAGGTGACAGTGCAATAATCCTAGAAATAAAGAGCACAATAAGAAATAAAGTGCACAAGTGTGATGCCCTTGAATCATCCTAAAACCATCTCCCCTGTCCCCTCTGTTTGTGGAAAAATTGTCTTCCACGAAACCCAGTCCTGATGCCAAGAAGGTTGGAGACTGCTATTCTAGAGAATTCATCTCCTGGCCTGTTCTAGCATTGGGAGGCCCCGGCACACCTCAGTGTGTGACCCATTCCTCGGCCTTCAAAGCCAGCAGCATGGCATCTTCCAAATCCACCCCCCACTCCCTTTTCTCTGTCTTTCTGTCTCTCTCTCCCTCTTTTCTATCTCTATCTCTCTCCCTCTCTCTCTGTCTCCGCCTTTGTCTCTCTTTGTCTCCCCTCTCTGTCTCTGTCTCTGTCTTATCTCTCTCTCTGTCTCCTCCCACCATCTTTGTCTCTCTCTGTCTCCCGTCTCTGCCTCTCTCTGTCTCTATCTCTCTGTCTTCCCCATCTCTCTCTCCTCCTCTCTGTCTCTCTGTGTATCTCTCTGTCTCTATCCTCCTACCCCATCTCTGTCACTGACTCTCCTGCCTCTCTTTTATAAGGACCCTTATGATTAGTTCACCCAAACAACCCAGGACAACCTCCCCACCTCAAGACTCTTATCACATCTGCAGAGCCCTTTAGCCATGTATGGCGACACATTCATGGGTCCCAAGGAGCAGGCTGTGGACGTCCTTCAGGGCCGTTATTCTGCCCGCCACAGTGTGTTTAGAGGGTCTCCTTCCTGGCTTTATGTTTTCACTACATCCTTACTCTTCTTTTACTGTTTTCTTTTTCTCCAGGCTTCTCATTTATGTTTCCTTTTTGTATTTTATGTATCCTGCTAGTCTTTTAAAATTCCCTTAAAAGGAAAGTTAAAAATAAGTTGATATATGTGTTTTAAACCTAGCAGGTACTCCCTGAAGGGACTGTCTGACCGCACGCATGCCCAAGCTTGGTTCTGGGACCATGGCGATCAGTTTGACGAATCCGACTTCACTCCTGTGCCCAGGGGTGCGGTGTGGCCTGAGTAACCTGCCTGCCAGCAAGTTGTCCTGTGGAGGCCGGGGCATCCAGCCTCCAGGGGGGCTGCGGAAGGGCTGGAGGGACAGAGCCTCCCTCGGGGGTGGGTTTCCAGGGTAGAGTAGCAAAATGAGAAGGAGGCAGCCTGTGAAGACTTGCCTCTCTTCCCAGGGTGGCGTGCCTTCAGTAAACGTCCCCATCAGTAGCTGTTGATTGACAGCTCTGATCCCCCCAGCAGACTTGAGATGAATGGGGTTTGTGAGACCCTCAAGGCAGTAGTGGCTCTGGGCAAGACTGGGCCTGGCTCTGGCCCCTACCCCCTCATCTCCTTGCTGTGTGACCTATGACCCCAGTCTCAGTCAGTCTTCGCAGGCCTCTGTTTGTAGAGTGGAAGTGCTCACAGTACCCCACTCACAGGGTTGAGAGGACCAAACACGATGGTGCCCACAGAGCACTGAGAACTCACGCAGGCACACAGTACCCGCAGGTGACTGCAGGGTCTGCGAGGCCCTGTGCAGTATCAAAATCTAAAAAAGAAAAGTATTAGGAGTTTCAAGTCTAGGCACAGTGGCTCACACCTGCAATCTCAGCACTTTGGGAGGCAGAGATGAGAGGATTGCCTGAGCCCAGAGGTTCAAGACCAGCCTGGGCAACATGGTGAGACCGTGTCGCTACAATAAATCAAAAAATGTATTGGAAGGCTGAAGCAGAAGGATCGCCCAAACCTACCAGGTCGAGGCTGTGGAGGCTGTGAACGTGACTGCACTCCAGTCTAGGCGACAGAGGGTGACTGAATAATAAAAAAAAATTTTTTTAAAGAATTTCAAGACATCCACCGCGAATCATTAAACCAAGCATGACTCCCCAGGTCACATCCCCGTGAAACCAGAAATGAGGAATAATACACACAGAGGTGTGGAAAGGGATGTCCAGGCCCTGGCGCTGGGTCTTCCAGGGAGGCAGGGAAGCAGGGAGACTGCAGCCAGCTGGGACCTTGCAGGGGACAGAGTCAAAGGTGGCAGGAGGGGAGGTGGTGGAAACACAGGCTCGGTCTGGGCTCTGGAGGGGTGCGGGTGAGGATGCCACCTGCCTGTTGGGGTGTGGGTAGGATGAAATGGGGTGGCGGCCAACCCAGGAAGCCCAGGTGGAGGCAGCCCCCGCCCGTGTCATCACTTCTGCTGTGGGCGTCGCCTCCGATGTGTCCTGGCTCTGGGATCGCCCACAGGTGCAGAGCTGACCGTCATCTTGCATCCCAGCCAGGAGTCCAGGGGCGCCCACCAGACATTGACTTTGGAGACCGGGATCCCCAATCTGCCAAATCCCTCTAGGCCTCTACACAGGAGGCAGAGTCCATTGGAGACACCCAACTGGGAAGTGACGGGGGGTAGCCAGTGTGCCAGTGAGGAACGTCACCAGGCGTCGGTCGAATTGCCAGCAGAGCAAAAAATAAATATTGCTGTGAAGTCTAAGGAACGGGGCTTTGTTTTATTTACTTTTGTCCGGAGCAGAACATGTTCAACGTAAACGCGTCGCCCTGACCACCGCCAAGCGGGGGGCGTTCTCCCACACATGGCCCGGAGGGGGAGGGGCGCGCGTGTGTGGCTCCCTCTGCTTCGGGAAGGGCTGGCTTCCAGAGAGGCGCTGGCAGGGGCTGGCGGCCGTGGGGGATCAGGTTTGCCAGCCGAGATGGGCTTTTGAACTCTTAAGTCCCCAGAAGGGGGAGGAAGGGGAGAGAAATGAGCCCCAGGGATCAGAGAGGTCAAGGGTTTGAATGTCAAATAAAAATGAGGCGGCAGAAGGCGGGGACACACAGGGTCAGTACAATAAACTGTCATGGCCTTTGGTTCACTCATCCGGCAAATATTGGAACAAGTTGCCACTCAGGGGATGATCCCAGGAAGCAGGTCCTTTGGGGGACATGAGAATGTACCCCCCAGGAACACTGGCTACCGCATCGCTCCCTGGGAACCCTAGCAACTGCTGAGTCAGAGGCTGAAAATGGGGGCTCGCGTGTACTGCTGTCTGCCACACACGGTTTTGGCTGGCACTTACCAAAAAAATATGTCACTTGCCAAAAGTCAATATACAAAGAGGTTTTGATGCACTGAAGGTTTAGGAGCACTGGTTTGTATTCCCAAGGGGCAGCGTGAGCCAGAGCTGGGAGGTGACTCCCTGTGGACCAGAAGTTCTCAGGAGTGATTTCACCCTCCAAGAGACATTTGACAATATCTGGAGACGTGTTCAGTTGTCTCACCTGGCATTGTGGGTAGAGGCCAGGGAGGCTGCTAAAGCCTCCAATTCACAGGTCAGTCCCTCAGGACATTGAACATCCAGCCTCCCAGGTTGACAGCGCCAAGGTTGGGAAGCCCTGCAGTAGACAGTTGGGCATGTACCAGTTTGCCACTGTCTCCACCACCCCCTAATGTCTCGCAGCCAGTAAAGCCAAGCGTGAGTTGCCCTTTGTCATCTTACACAGGGTTCCTTCTTTAATGTTCATGACTGTGTGGCCCCCAAGGGATCCTATCCTAACAGGGGGCTCCTGCCAGTCCCCACGCACGTCCAGTCATTCCTCACACCACAGGAGGGGATCTTTCTGATCTTAAATCTTATTCTGTTACTCCCTGGCTCAAAACCGTCTTCCCTCAGGATGGAGGCCACACCCCTTGGGCCAGTAGAAAGGGATCTTCCCCATCTGGTCACTGTCCACCTGTCCTGGTCTCTCCTCTGCCCCAAAGATGTGCACTTTGCCAAACTGAGCCATTAGCCCGGGCCTCTGAGCTTCCAGACATGCTGTTCCCTGGAACAAAAATTACCTTTCACTTTCCAGCCTGGTGAATGCACTCGGAAGGCTTTCTGACTGCTCCCTGGGTCTCCCGGGGTTCACTTCATTCATGGTACTCGTGACATTGCACGCTGTTGGTTGACAGTGCTCTCTCTTTCCAGAACATCTTGAATTCCAGGACCCATGTAGGATCATTGACGTGGGATGTGTTTGGAGAGGGCAGCAATATTCTGTTCCAACCGACCGTTGCTGTTCCTGTATTTCATTATAAATAATTTCTGATCCAACGCCTGGCTCCATGCGCAGCAGTAAGCAAAACAACACCCTGACCCTAGTTTGGGGGTGTCGGCCACTAAAAACAAATTCACTTCTTTATTTCTATCTGTCCCACATCTGAATTATAGGACACATAATATTCAACAAGCATTGGAATGCTGTAACGGTGGACCCAGTACTGCCAGATCTTCTACTTTTCCCAGAGGAGTTCTCATTTTTACGTGTTGGCAAGTGCGCGATGTATTTTGCAAACACCGTGTGACATGGCCAGGGCACAGCAGGCTGACCTGTCTTCTCCACCTTGCGGGCTGCCTGTTTTCCACCTCTGTGGGTTCGTATCTCTTCTCGCTGGGTCTCTAGGCCTGGTTCACAGCTGGGGCTCCACAAATGTCCAGCTGAGGGAGACTCTAGGGGAGAGAAGCTAGAAAGAGAAAAAATGTGAACGCAAGATGGAACCTTTCCTGAGAAGCCAGCTGGGTTTCTTGGGGAGTTTGGAGGAAAAGGTGGAAATTCACTTTGACCAGTGGGATCAGGGGAAGATCTGGAAAGACTGGGATGGATAGTCAGTGGAGGGGCAGGGCCTGGACCTTGCCCAAGGAGACACTCCAAGTGTGACCGAATGTCCCCGTTCCCTTCACAGACAGTCTCTACCATCATCAAGATAGGTGTGGAGGGAGCATGACTGTCTGGTGAGACCATATTTCCCAGAATCCCTTGCAGCTCAGTGTGGCCCCGTGGCCAGGTCCTAGTTCATCGGACCTGACCAAAGTCAAGAGGGTCTGTCTCTGGTTCTTCCCTCCTCCCTATGTCCTGGGCACAAGGCAGCTCCCTCCCGCCCCCACCCACCTTAAACTTGCTGAGTCCTGGACTCTGGGCTCAGTCGGGTAACTCACCATGGCTCCAGAACACCAGCAGACATGATGTGTGCAGATGACAGCAGTGGGCTTGTGCCCTCGTGCCTTTGCTATTGCCGGGGAATAGACCCAGGCTGGCATGCTGGAGGATGAGAGGCCTGGGCTCGGCCGCTAGGGACAGCTGACCCTGCTGAACACCCTACATTAGCTGACGGCCAGCTGACCCCCAGAACGTGAGTGAGTCCAACCCAGGCAGCAGGGCTTCCCCACAGATGACCCCAGATACTTGAACAGCAGAACGATATAAACTTACTGTGTCTACCACCAAGGGCTTGTGCATTTTTGTTTTCTGAGTCGGGGTCTCACTCTGTCACCCAGGCTGGAGTACAGTGGCAGGATCACAGCTCATGGCAGCCTCAACCTTCTGGGCTCAGGCAATCCTTCCACCTCAGCCTCCCGAGTATCTGGAACTACAAGTGCATACTACCATGCACAGCTAATTTGCTTGTTATTTTTTGTGGAGACGCAATCTCACCCTGTTGCCGAAGCTGGTCTTGAACTCCTGCGCTCAAACCATTCTCCTGTCTCGGCCTCCCAAAGTGCTGGCAACACAGGCATGAGCCACTGCACCTGGCTTGTCAACTATTTTTTTAAGGTAGCAATAGATCCCTAACACTTCCAGAAACTAAGGAACACGTCCTCCCCTGCTTTTCCCCTTATTCCTCTGGCTGCAATGCAGATGCCGTATCAGGAGCAGAAGCAGCCACTTTAGGCTATACAATAGATACCTCCCATGGAAGATAGAAGGGAAAAGAGAGAGAAGGAGCCTGGGTTTCTGACACCATCCCCTGGCCTGTGAGAGAGAAGCAGGCTTCCCCTCGCCTCAGTCATGGTTACGATGATCCCTGACACAGCAGTCTTTCAGTAACCTCACCAGTAAGGTGGGTGAGTGCCAGAGACTCCCTCTCTAAGGATTGGTTATTATCACATGTGGCATGAACACACAGTGTGGCCCCTGTGGGGTCCCATCCCAGCAGGCGGCCCTGGCCAGCCACCACACACACCCACTCATTCCCAGACCTCGGACAAGTCCCTTGATTGACCTCTCTGATTCCCATGTTGCTTGCTGCAAAAATGGAGCCTTTCGGTCACTCCGAGGGTCGTGTCCAGCTCCAGGTTTCTAGTTCATGCTTCATCCTGTTCTCACCCCCAGTGTCCAGGAGAAAGCCACTGGGCAGCGTCCCTGTGTCCACGAGGCCCTTTTCAAGGTGCACTGGGGGGCTCAGAACACACTTCAGGAAGTGCTGCCCTGGACAGCTTCTTCCTTCTGACATGCCTAGTCTTTATCATCTTCCCAGGAAGTCTGGGCAGAAGCTGTTGCCCTTAAGTTTTGTCTGCCTGGATTGGGGGTCCTGAGGAAGATGGGGGTCTGAGGGCTTCTCCTGCAGGAAATGAAGGAATGAGTGACCATTCTTCCATTTATTCTAGGAAGGAAAGCTGTGGCATCTGCTAGGAAAACCTTGGCATGCCAAAGTCTAGGGAGGGTTTCTCACACACTTCTTATTGACAATACATCGCAGACCAATCAAGGGTGCTGCTGTCCGTGGCTGGTACCCAGTATGCGCCTCGTTGACCCAAAGCAGGAGACCCGACCACACAAGCTCGACTGCACCTAAACCATACACAGAGGGACATGCACTTGGAAACACGTTCTGATCAGCGAGACGAGACGCGGACAGTGCCCTTGGAATGGAACAGCGTCTAACTGCCGGAGAAGTTGACGGCCCTCACTCCCAGTGTCCTCAGAGACAAGCAGCCTGCAGGTTACAGGCGGGCACTGGGACCTCGAGCCACACCTGCATAGCTCTGGACTCGGGCATCTGCTTGCCCATGGGCGAGCCTGGTTGGACTTGGAAGGTACAGACTTGGGTGGAGGTCAGGCCAGGTCGGAGGCTGGGACTATGCTGGTCACTCACAGCCCGCCCCTTCATGCAGGGCTTGCTGGGCTGGACAGGATGCCGCCCTGAGCTGACTCGAGCAATTGATCACAAGCAGGTAGTGGTGTCTGAGGTTGGCCAGGGTGGTGCCAGGGTTGGGATAGGGACTTAGAATCCCAGCCCTCTCTGTCTGTCTTCCTCTCTCCTTGTCTCTCTGTCTCTCTGTGTGTCTCTGTCCTCTCTCCTCTCTCCCCCTCACCCTCCCTCTCTCCCTTCCTCTGTGTCTCTCCTGGTCTCTCTCTGTCTCTGTCTTTCTCCCCCTTTCTCTCTGTCGCTCTCTCCCTCTCTCTTCCTGTCTTTCTCTCTGTCTTCCTCTCCCTCCCTCCTTCTTTGTCTCTCTCTCCCTTTCTCTCTCCCTGTTTTTCTCTGTCTCTCTATCTGTCTCTCTCTGTGTGTCTCTGTCTTTGTCTCTCTCTCTCTCTCACTCCACCCTTCCTCTCTGTCTCCCTCCCTCCCTCTCTCTCTGTCTCTCCCTCTCCCTTCCTCCATCTCTCCTTCTCTCTCTCTCTCTCTCTCCCTATTCCCCAACTCTCTCCCCGTCTCCTGGCTGTTTTTCTCCCCATGAACGTGGAGGCGTGTGACCCTGTTCCCCTGCTGCTGTTGTAGATGACTGCCCAGCCTCTCTTGTGGACACCTGTGGCCTTGTGAGGTTGTACCTTTTGAGGGAAGAGACAGACCCTCCCGCACAAGAAATTGGGAATTGAGCTGCATCACGCTCGGCTCCTGGAGACCACTCTCAGGCCTTGCCGTGAAGCCCCTCATCTTTAAATCCAGCAACAGAAGCTCTCACTTGCATTGAATCCCTCCCACACTTTGACTCTCCAAATTCTCCTGCCAGCTGGAGAAAGCTGTCTGCTCTTAGGCACTCATGGGATTAGAGTGGGCCCATCCTGACAGTCTCCCTTTCGATGAACACAAAGTCAACTGATCAGTAACCTGAATCACATCACATCACAAACTCCCTCTTGCTGTGTAATGTCAATCATGTCAATCATGTCCTGTGCTGTGGAATTCTACCTAATACAGGACATGGTCATGCCACCAGAGAAGATATGTCTCTTTCTATCAGGAAGGGGGGCCTTTCCAAGGAATCCCAGCAGATTCCCCTGGGTTCCCATGGCCAGGGTTGGGTCCCACACCCATACCTGGCAGCCAAGGAAGCTGGGAGAGTGAACTTCCAGCATGGTTGGCCTCCACAGGCTCAGCCAGGCAGAAAGGAGGCGGAGGGGTCGGGCATGCCAGGGAACAGCTGCAGCGTCAGCCTCACTTGCTCAGAGCAAGGCTTCCCTCTCTCCCTCCCTCTTTGTCCAACTCCCTTCCTTCCGTTTCCAATGAGGTATTGATTCATTTGTCCTTCAGTGTCTGCCTTCCCATGCCTGCTCTTTATTTATGGAAGACCTTCCAGGAAGCACATCTGTCATTCATGAATAAGGACCTTACTGCCCACCTCCCTCAAATGTAGACCAAAAGGGCTCTGAAACATGGGGGCTAAATTGCGTCAGTTAGCCTTTGCTCCCAGCAAATCATCCCCAGCTCACCAGCATGAATTGTTGATTCCTCAGGCTCCGTTGGTTGGCTGGACAGTCTTCTTGTCTGAAATGGCTTGGCGGAGGCTGGCTGGTCTGGGCTGGCCTGGCTTGCAGGTCTGGGGCCGTGTCTGAGAACATTGTTTCCTGGGTGCCAAGCGATATTCACAGATATGTGCTCTTCATTCTCTTGCACGGAATAGAACACAGTTAAAAAGAGGCCAACGCCAAGCACTCAGTCACCCATCCCTGATGGACACGGCTCTTAGGAACACATGAACTCCTCTACTCATCCCGTGGAGAGAACCAAGAACACCCCATGCGTTGTCTCAGGAAGTGTTCAACTTTGATTCCAATCACCTCCACTCTATGGAAGTCTTCCATCTGGGGCAAAATCCATTTTATACCCAAAGTTCTCACGTCTCAGCATTCCAAAGTCGCTGTTGTTGACAACTAAACTAAACTTCTCACAAAACACAACCTTATTTATCTGTCAGAGAAAAGGCGTCCCTTTCAGACACCTTGACCACCTTTTCATCACAGTCTGCAGGCATCTGTCAAAATGTACTGCGTCTTATAAATATGTATAATGCCAGTTCTCATATTTTGTGCTGGGAGAGGGTATCAATGCTACAATTAATTAGTCTAATTTGCATTCAAGACTATACATAATTAATTTCTTCATTAAAAGCTTTCAACATTTCTTTGCAGAAAGTGCAAAAGATCATTGATGAGGTTTGAAGAAGCAATTAGTAATAAAATATGTCAATGCGGGGATGGGAAAACTGTAACAGGACAGCCTGTGCCATTCAAAGCCAGGCCGATCCCGTGACTTGGAGACTTTTGGTTTTCATCATATCTGTTCTAGATTGTCATTTTCAGGAAAGACAGCTCTTCTCTTGTATTCTTATTCCTTCTCCCAGAGCACGGTGTCTACAAACTGGCTAACCAGAAATACCTGACAAGTGGCTCGTTCTTGCTTCTTCTTACAGTGCTCTGATGGCCAGACTGCTGGAGAAAGTCAAGTTCACTCCCCACATAACCACTGCGATAACGTTGATACGTATAAGAATGATGAAAACAGGTTGGGTGCTTACTATGTCTCAGGCACTGCTAAAGGCTTCCAACACATTATTTCATTCAACACTCAGGAAGCAGCATTCTATTTCTAATCCCCATTTAAAATGTTAGGACAGGAGTTGAAGGATTATGACCCATGAGCCAAGCCCAGCCATGTTCACCCGTTTACAACAAGAGCAGCATCGAGACGGCATCAGAGATCCTATGACCCGCAAGGCCAGAAGTATGTATGACCCGACTCTGTGTCAGTTTCCTGTCGCCGCTATGACAAATGACTACAAACGTGGTGGCTTAAAACAACACAAATGTATTATCTTATGGTTCTGGAGGTCAGAAGCCTGAAATGGGTCTTCCTGGACTGAAATTAAGGTGTCGTGTCAGCAGGACTGGGTCCCCTTCTGGGGGCCCTGGCCTTTTCCAGCCTCAGACAGTGTCTGCTTTTCTTGACCCGTGTCCCCACCCTCCATCTTCGAACCAGTGATGAATGGTCAAGTCTGGGTCACACTGCCTGCCACTCTCTGACACCGCTTCTCCTGCCTCCCTTTTTCTTTCCTAAGGACCCTTGTGATGACATCAGGCCCACGCAGATGACCCAAGGTGATCTCCCCCCTTAAGGCCCTTGATCGAATCCCATCTGCAAGGTCTCTTTTGTCTCATAACAAACCATATGCACAGGTTCCAAGGGCAAAAACAGAGCTGCTGGGGCCTATTTTTCTACTCACCACAGGCCCTTTGCAGAAAAGATCTGCCAACCCTGGGGTCAGGAGATTGAGACCCAGAGGAATTCTTTTAAAAAGCAAATCAGAGCCGGGCTCGGTGGCTCAGCCTGTAATCCCACACCTTTGGGAGGCTGAGGTGAGTGAATTGCCTGAGCCTGCGGGTTCGAGACCCGCCTGGGCAACTAGGCGAGACCTCTTCTCTACAATAAATCAAAAATTACCCAGGCGTGGTAGCGCGCACCTGTAGTTCCAGCTACTTGGAAGGCTGAGGCGGAAGGATTGCCGGAGCCCAGCAGGTCGAGGTTGCGGTGGCTGGGAGTGGCCACTGCACTCCAGTCTGGGCGACAGAGTGAGACTCCAACTCAAAAAATAAATAAATAAATTTTAAAAAAGCAAATCAGAACAATTCTGCCTCTGCTCTAAGCCCTCCAAGGGCTCCCTTCTCATTCAGAGTAGAAGCTATGCAAGACCCTGGTCAGATAGCTTGGAAGTAAGTGACAAGTAGGTCGGTAACAGATAGGAGAAAAAGTCCCGCCTATCCGCTGCCCAAAGGGACTGTCCAATGCAAGGACACTGGAGCCACCCCGGCCCCCAGCGCCCTGTGCCTTCCTGCCCTCTTTTTCTCTTTCTCTTTCTCTCCTCTTTGCTTAATCTCCCTCATCACACTGTCTTCATTGCCCCACCTCTATGTGCCAAGTACAGGCCCAACTCGGGGCTTTTGCATGAGCTGTACCTCAGCCTGGAGTGGTCTTCCTCCAGTTGATCCTTTCTCTCCCATCAGATGACTGCCCAGGTAGTCTGTTCTCAGAGGAGACTTCCCGGTAACCATCCATAAAACAGGACCTTTCTCCCTGTCCCTCATTCCTTAATCTGCTCTGTCTTTCTCCTGGTGTCTCCGTACCCAGCCGACAGATTATGCAAAGTGACCGATTCATTGTTTAGTCTCTCTGCCCGCACTAGAGTGTAAGTTCTGGGGGGACAGGAATTGGTCTGCTCTGTTCACTGCTGTCTTCCGAGTACCTAGACAGGTGTGTTGAAGACTTCCGCACCAAAGATCCTCAGGAAAACCTGGCGATCGCAGTTTTAGGGACTGAACCCAGAGGCTTTAGGGAAAATGGTTTGGGACTGGAGAGGTAGGCACACCCAGACAAGGGTCTTGCTCCAAGTCTTGATGAGGAAGCTGTACAGGTGGTTGACAGTCTTGTCTTTCAGGAGCTTGTATCTCCTGCAGCAAACCCATCTGTGAGTTTTTTGTTTCTTGAGTTGGAGTCTCGCTCTGTCACCCATGCTGGAGTGCAGTGGCACACCCACGGTCACCACAGCCTCGACCTGCTGGGCTCAGGTGATCCTTCCGCCTCAGCCTCCCAAGTAGCTGGGGCCATGGGTGTGCACCACCATGCGTGGCTATTTTTTTAAAAATTATTTATTGTTGGGGTGAGGTCTCACCAAGTTGCCCAGGCTGGTCTCAAATCCCTGGGCTCAGGCAATCATCTTGCCTCAGCCTCCCCAAGCACTGGGATGACAGGCATGAGCCACCCTGCCAGCCAGATTTGGTCTTTTGTATTGTTTAACACAGACACAGGGAATTCTGCTGGTTTCAGTTCTTGATCATCTACTTGGTGGATAGTAGGTATTCAGCAAATATTTGTTGAGTAGATAGATGAATGAATGAATGTGTGAGTGAATAAATGATGATACAATTTACCCACAGGCCTTATGACTAGTGAGTAGAGGAACCAGGATTTGAATTCAGGCTGCTTGACCTCTGCTTGACACTCTTAACTAGTTCACTGGCACCAATGTCCTCACACCAGGCAGCTTCTTCGGGGGCGGAGAGGCAGGATTTATTCTCTTTCACCTACGGCTTTACTTACCATTGGCTTCTGAGCTATTTTCTCATCAAAAGTGGTACAGGACTGGGCTTTGCCGTATAACTCCTGGGCAGTCAGAAACAAGGCAAATCCTCAAAAAATGCTAAGCATTGCTGTCACCGCTGTTCACTGATTTCTACATTAATTAGGCAGATGCTGCCTGGCCTAAGGGATACCGTCCAGTCAGGAGAGTCCAGCCTCGCCTCTGCTTCCCTCTGTATGTCTTCTTTCCCCCTCCCTTGAATGCTTCAGTCTACACAGCGTGTTATGGGGGAACGTCCAAAGAAAAGACCATCCTCCTCAGTTATGCAGCAAACATTTGTCCATGGTCCAAAAGTCACCCAGGAAAAGAGGACATTCAAGCACCTTTTCCTTTTCATGAGACACCCATGAGGCACTTTTCTCTCCTGGTGTCCATTTATGAGAGAAGGCTGGGTGAGCTGTCAGATGCAATAAATCACATATTTTTGTAGGCATTAAAAATGATCAGGTGAACAGCCAGGTGCAGTGGCTCATGCCTACAATCCCAGCACTTGGGGAGGCTGAGGCAGGAGAATTGCCTGAGCCCAGGGGGTCAAGATCAGCCTGCGCAACATGGCAATACCTCATCTCTATTATAAATAGAAAAATTAGCGAGTCCCAGGATCTCCCTGGAAGAGGTCACCTGCTGCCTCCTAAGCAAAAGAATCGAAATAAGCCATTTCCCCCCATCTTTTCTTCCTTTCTCCCTTGGTTAAATGAAGATAATTACATCTGATCAAGTTGGTACGTGGGTTAAGTAACAAAACGGATGTAAAGAGCTTACCCCGGCGCCTGGTACAGAGTAAACATCCCATTAAATTATTAGTACCACAACTATTTAACTGTGATAACAGTAAAGCAAAACATTTTTGGCACCTGACCATCTGTCCCCAGGTTCGCTCTGGTGGCATTAGCCTTCACAGAGGAAAGGGTTTTGCCCCAATTTAAACAAGAATGACCAAAGAATCAGTTACCAGGAGGAAACAATTCTGTATACCTATCTAAGAAAAAAGACATGGTGATACCTCATCTCTACAATAAATCAGAAAATTAGCCAGGTATGGTGGCTCACACCTGTAGTCCCAGCTATTTGGAAGGCTGAAGCAGAACGATCACCTGAGCCCAACAGGTAGCGGCTGCAGTAGCTCAGATCGTGCCACTGCACTCCAGCCTGGGCAACCGAGTAGGAGTCTGAATCAAAAAAACAAATAGGCCACTGCCTCACTAGACTCTGGTGTGGCCGTGTGCTCTTTGAGCTGTGGCTACCGCCATGTTTCCTGGCTTTGGCTCCTTCTCCTACCTTGGGGAAGTGAATCTCCTCTTTCTCACTCTCTCTCTCTCTCATTTACTTTCTAAATAAATTATATTTTCTAATCTAAAAACAAACAAACCAAAACAGATGTCCAAGAGGCAGGTGTCTTCTCCCAAGCCACTGTAATCTCCCAAATTCCCAGGGATCACAACATATTTTAGTCTCTATCCAAGTGGTGCATATTCAAAAATGAGCTGGATGTCATCTCTTTCTCAGACCTCCATTCGTACCTACCTGAACCTGAAAACAGGCCCCTGCTGTTTGTGAGACTCTATAAACACGCCCCCTTCCAGATGGTGCCAATTCAAGGGTGAGTATATTTTGAAGGTTATATAGACCTCATATAGATTTGGTTGACACATAAGTTTGTAGCATTTGTTTTTGGCATGGTAACACTGCAGTGTTGGGAGTTAGTTTATCGTTTGTCATTTGGAGTGACAATGTGCTTGTGAATAAGCCTTGCCTTTTGCAGACTTGAAGAAAGTTCGCATATCTGAGGGCTAAAGAAGGTGGAACATCAAGCGGAAAAAATGAACACTTCCCACATCTTCTGTTTGAGTCTAACAGAGGAGTAAGGTGGCGGAGGCCACTCAGAACGTTTGCATCGTGTGTGGGGAGAATGTCGTCAGGGACAACACAGTGAGAAAGTGGCTTCATCCTTTCCAAGAGAGCCACTTTGACCTGAGTGCTTCTCCACTGTCAGGAAGACCAACGGGCTTTGATGAAGACCGTTTAAACACCTCAATCCACGATGACCTACGTCAGTCAACCCTAGAATTGGCAAATGTAATGAACTGTGAGCCGTCAACCATCGTGTGCCATGGGCATTCCATGGGCAAGCGGAAAACACTACGAACTTATGCATCAAGCCACTGCTTATGTGGATAGTCGTACAACATTTTATGGTAAGCCGCTGACGTCCGGATCAGTTGGGTGAAAGCTTTATTTTTTTCACTGAAATGAATTTACAAACAGATGTGCACATTCGGAAGTACAAAATCACTTCCTTTGCAGCAGCGTGGGCATAGCCAGAGACCATCATTCTAAGTGACCATCACAGAAGCAAAAAACAGAAGACCACATGTTCTCACTCTGAAGCAGGTGCTAAGCGCCCGGTGTCCTGGCACGAGGACTGGTGAAAGTAGTTTTGGCAATCACTCCTTTAGACCACAGACAGCAGCCAACTCACTGTTGAAGGAAAAACATCGGGAGACGCAGAGCGTGTCTTTACAGATGCAAAGGCCTTGGGGCTGCAGTGTGTCTGGAGGTGAGCTCCAGAGAGTCCTGGTCATCCAGTTTATGGAATAAATCAGGGCCCCCTCCTGAGAGCTCTCCCAATTATAAGGCACATCTTTCCATTTCACAAATAATGCTACACCGTGGTTGTACATTGCTGATCCTTCAGAATAAACTCCAGTAATTACTAAAAATAACTAAATCCCCCCCCTTCCCTTTTGGGGCTTTCCTGGAAGACCTGCACTGGTCTTGGAGATGCCCCCAGGAGGGCCTGACTTCCCTCGGGAAGGGACAGGGGCCTTGCGACGCTTCCTGTGCCCCCGCTGACCTCTCTCCCATCTGCCAGTGACCCCTTCCCTCCAGGATGGCTTGGAGGGCAGACGCCTCCCCGCTGGGGCCACCTCTGCCAGTTGCCTCTTCAGGGAGGCTGACCGAAGAAGGCCCAGACCACACCTGGGCCCTGCGGGTCCCGCTCAGAGCCCTAGGGGACAAGAGCCAAGCCGCACCGGCCTCTCTGAGGAAGCCCTTTGGTCTGCCCAGCGTGACAGCAGCGTCCACGCCTGGGCACGACCATCCCCACGCAGGCGCCGCTGGCTGCGTGCTGAGCTCGTGCTCGGGGCCCTTGAGGGCCGCCGTCCACCATGATTTCATTCCACGCTCACGACAGCCTTTCAAGGAAGGGGCTGATATTGTCCCCGTTTTTCAGGAGATGAAACTGAGACTTCCCTAGGGGCTGACCAACTTCCCGAAGGTGACCCGTTTGTGGAGAGGCTGCGTTCTGAGTTCACCGCCCCATGCCACAGCACCACTTTGGGGGCTTTTGTGATCAGCCTAACAGTAGGTGGCCTTTATCATGGCACTTTTCGTCATACTGTCCATGAGCTATTTTCACTGTTATTCAGTCCTGCAAGGATATTTATTGCCTTTGAGATTTTATTTATTTGTTTGAGTTGAGGTCTCACTCTGTTGCCCAGGCTGAAGTGCAGCGGCACAATCACTGCTCGTGGCAGCCTCGACCTCCTAGGCTCAGGGAGCCCTCCTGCCTTAGCCTCCTGAGTAACTGGGACTACAAGGGCGTGTCACCATGCCCTGCTGATTTTTTGATATTTTTTGTGCAGATGAGGCCTTGCTATACTGCCCTGGCTGGGCTCGAACTCCTGGGATCAAGTGATCCTCCTGCCTCAGCCTCCCAAAGTGCTGGGATTACAGGCATGAGCTACCACACCCGGCCACCTTTGATATGTAACTAACTGGAGAGTGGTATTTTCTAAGCAGCCAGGCGACATCTGGCCAAAAATAATTAAATAGGAAATATTTAAAACTATATATTTTAAATACCAAAAATAGAAACAACTGACACCTAGGATATAAAACACTACACAGCAATAAATATATAAATCTCAAAAATAATAAATATCCTTGCGAGACTGAAAAATAGTGAAGATAGCTCATGGACAGTATTATGGAAAGTGCCATCACAGGAACTGCTAAATGCTACCTGCTATTAGATGGCTGGTCACAAAAGCCCCCAGAGCAGTGCTGTGGTGTGGGGTGGTGACCTCAGAGCCCAGCTTCACCACTGCATGAGCCCCACAGACGGGAATTCCGAAGAGCTCCCGTGACCAACGAGCCTGTCTCTACTGCCTTAGGGAATGTTCTCTGGCCGTTATTTCTTGGACACACAAGTTTCACAGAGGAGGCCTGGGTTGGGAGCTCACTGTGCAACCTGGTTTATTCCCAAGGTGAGGAAAAGCAAAGGCAGAATTGAAACAGTTCATCATAACACAAATTCCTGTATCCTCTGCTGTAAAACCAGAGAGACACCCTCCCTCGCTGCGTTTTAAGTGTCAGTTGAGGTATAGCATCCAGAAAACCTGATCGAGGCTGATCCCCAAGCCACTGGGCACCAGCACTGCCCCTTTCATTATGTTGGTTTTTCGCCCCTTCATCTAGGGATGACTGATTAGCTCCAGGTGCTCAGAGCCTTTCTAGAAGCTGCGCATGCCTCAGGGTTCAAGAAACCTTGTCCTTGGGGAACTTACAATTAAACATTTAGATATAAATCCTAGAAACTGGGCGTGGAGGCTCACACCTGTAATCCCAGCACTTTGGGAGACTGAGGTGGAAGGACTACTTAAGCCCAGGAGTTCAAGACCAGCCTGAGTTACATAGCAAAACCTCATCTCTACAATTAAAAAAAAATTAGCAGGGCATGGGGGCATGCACACACAGTTCCCGCTGCTTGGGAGGCTGAGATGGAAGGATCACCTGAGTCCAGGGAGTTGAGGCTACGATGAGCCGTGCCATGCCACTGCACTCCAGCCTGGGTGAGAGTGAGACCTGGCCTCAGAATCAATCAATCAAAAGGAATGTTTGATAGTGATAAGTTCTCCAGAGAAGAAGTAAGTGGCAGCGGGGGCCAAGGCAAGCTGGGGCCTGGGACCAGTGCACAGGGTGACTCTGGAGGGAGACCTGAGGAGGTGAGGCGAGCGTGTGGCAATCTGGGAGGAGCAGGTGTGACAGAGCGCAGGACTGAAGGGCTCCAGAAACACTGGAGGCCAATGTGACTAGACACACAGGCAGGGCGCAGTGTCGGGAGACGGGATCGAAGGGGATGGGGGTGGCTCCCAGGGCCCTGGGGCCACCGCCAGGGCCCTGATTTTACCCTGTGTGGTAGGAGCTGCTGGGCAGGAATCAGATCCGTCGGCACTCTGCACTGAGGATCCAAGGGGCCAGCAGGGAGTCCCAAAGAGGCAGCTTTGGAGCCAAAGCACACTCTGGGCACCCTTTCGGCCATGACAGAACCTCCTAAAATGGATTCTGCACTTCTTGTCTTGGCTATGTTTGGCATTGCTCCATATACATTTGCTAGGAAATGAAGGGTTGTCCCCTCCAAAACTTGTGTTAGAACGTGACTGTCATTGGAACAGTGTCAGGAGGCAGACCTTGGAGAGGCAGTCAGTCCACGAGGGCACTGCCCTTGTGCATGGATAAACACCACCGCCCAGGGAGTGGGCTCGTTGTTAAGTGGCGACTTCAGCCCCCCTTTCTCCCTCTCCAGCCCTCTCTTGCTCTTCAGCCTTCCACCATGTGATAACGCAGCAAGAAGGCTCTTGCTGGGCGCCGGCACCTTAATCTTGACCTTCCCAGCCTCCAGGACTATGAGGAATACATTCTGTTCTGCAGATGATACCCTATCTCTAGTACTCTGTTACAGCAGCACAAAATGACCTAAGACAACATGATCTGGAGGCTTAAACCAAGGATTCCAGGAGGACTTAAAGGATTCCCAAAGCCACCTGTCGCCCTAAGCGGTATTTGCCTTTCTCGCCTCTTTGGCCTCTTATTCCAGCGCTGTGTGAGGCTCTCCTGACCAGGTGCACCTGCTGGGTTCATGTGCCCTTATCTCAAAGATGAGGGCCTTCCCAGAACTTTTCTAGCTCAACCAACTGCACAACTGGGGGAGGGGGAATTTCTGGCAAATATTTGAATAGAAATAAACCTACGTCTTTGGATAGCAAGGAGGCAGGTTGCAGAGCGGAATCATAAAAAGGACAACTTCTGACTTCAAGCAGACCTGGCCTTACAGCCATGTCCCCTGGCACATAGTAGGCACTCAACAAAGATCTGTTGAATGAATGAATGAGTGAGTGAGTGAGTGAATGGATGCCTTCAAAGCAGGAGCTAAGGTGACCTTTTGAACACACGAGAAGGAGAAAACTGCAAAGTCTGGGGTCTTTGCAGCAGGAGGCTGGGGAGTACAGGTGACTTTTTAGCCCTGTGCTGCAGAATCAAAGACATGAGAGAGCTGATAGACAGGAAGGTGTGCAGCTCCGGTCTGGGGTCACACCTTTCACAAAGACCATGTTGGTTGGACAGGCATCTGTGGGAGAAACCTGTCATTCCCTTTGTAGCTGAAGAGGAGGTCTAAAGCGCTGATCCAAGCACGGCACCTCCTGTCCCGGGTATTAGTGGGACTGGTTTTCAATGGCCTTTAGCCACTCGTCCTGAGAGCTTGTGCCCCAAGAGTTAGCAAGGATCTGGAATGTCATTAGGCCCTCAGGCAAGAAGACTGGCCCTCCCTCTAACAGCATGCTGGTAGGTGGTGCAGGGGCAGGTGGAAGAGGGGCCACAGAGAGGCAAGACAGACAAATCTGTCCTGCCCACATCTGCGGTCCCCTGTGTACAGGAAGTAGCTGGCTCACTCGTTTCCTGACTTCCTGTGTTGTCCTGAGGACGTGGGTCCTAGGTGAATAAAGATGATGAAGAGCCGGGCGTGTAATCCTGCACATGTGGAGGCCGAGGCGAGAGGATTGCCTGAGTCCAGCGGTTCGAGACCAGCCTGGGCAACATGGTGAGGCCTCATCTCTACAATAAATCAAAAAATTAGCTGGGCATAGTGGCTCACACCTGTGGTTCCAGCTACTTGGAAGGCTAAGGCGGAAAGATCACCTGAGCCCAGCAGGTCAAGATTGTGGTGGCCATAAGTGTGCCACTACACTCCAGCTTGGGCAGCAGAGTGAGACTCTGACGCCAAAAAAAAATAAGATGACGAAGAGACAGTCCCTTCCCCAGGGAAGCAGGGACAGTTGAGAAATGTTTGATTGTTCATGTGCACAAATGATGTTCCATTTCTGATGTTTTGCCAGGTTAAATAATCGACATAAAAAGCTTTTTTAAAAAAATAAGTAGAAACGTCGCAATGGGTTGTGGGGTGGGATGCAGAGTGGGTGATCTTCCAGTGAAGTCTAGAGCGGACATGAAAACCCAAACTGCAGTCACACCCTGCCCCTAGCTCTTCCCAAATAAAACAACAAATTGCCACAAACCACATAAATCTGAGAAGCAAAGAGCTCGAGCCTTGGCTCAGTCAGAAGAAAGTCCCAGAAATCATTCTGCAACAGAAGTGGAAGACTCTTTGGTGGTAACTTAAGACCAGCTCTGAAGACTCCGTGACCCCATAGGTCCCTGCAGCCCCAGTCAATGCACTTGACTCCACCTGCCCTTGAGAATGGCAGGGAAGTATCCCCAAAGCATAGATGGCTCCAGCTTCGGCAGCCATTAACTTGCACCCCAAACACCACAGTGTGTGAGTTCAGAATTTTGAAATCAACAACTAGTCCAGAGAAGATGAGCAGTGATTTTTGACGATGCAAAATTCATTATGATGTTGCAATCGACAGAAAAACCTACTCAAATAATTAAGGAACCTACTCATCCCGATCAGAAACATCAAGGATTTTGTCAGCCTCAGGCAAGGCCGGATCCAGCAGCTCTTGGTCGAATCACCAAGGACTCTAATTCTCTGAACTTCTCCTTCCTTTCCCAGTGTGAGCTGAATTCCTGAGCTATATCTAGCAACTGCTGGCAGCTCGGGCGCACATTTTGCTGGTAGCAAAATGGCACACTCGGTGGCAAACTCCCTATTTTTACACTCTAGACATGAGCCAGCGCAAAGGAGTCTTATTTTCCCAGAAACTCCAGTAAATATCTGTTCATGCCAGATTTTTTTAATCTTTTTTTTTTTTTTTTTTTTTTGAGTTGGAGTCTCACTCCGTCGCGCAGGCTGGAATGCTGTGGCACACTCACGGTCACCCCAGTGTTGACCTGCTGGGTTCCGGTGATCCTTCTGCCTCAGCCTTCCAAGTAGCCAGAACTACAGGCGTGTGCTACCATGCCTGGCAATTTTTAATTTATTGTAGAGATGAGATCTCGCCAAATTTCCTGGACGGGTCTTGAACCTGCGGGCTCAGGCAATCCCTTTGCCTCGGCCTCCCAAAGTGCTGGGATTACGGGCTGAGCCACTGAGCCCGGCCTTTAATCATACTTTTTAACATTTTAGAATAGTTTTAGATGCAGAGGAGAACCGTACAGAAAGTCCAGAGGGCTCCCATGTTCCCCATTCTCCGTTTCTTCTGTTATTAACGTGGTAGACAAGCAGGGTACATTTGTCACAACTCATGACCCAAGACTGATATCTTATTATTCTTATTAACTGGGGTCCGTATCTGCTCAGATTTCCTTAGCTTTTACCTAACGTCCTCTTCCTGTCCAGGACCCGTGTGACATTTAGTCCTTAGGTCCTCTTAGGCTCTGCTTGGCTGTGATGGTTTCTCAGACTCTCCTTGCTTCTGATGAGCTGGGCACTTTTGAGAAGGACTGGTCAGGGTATTTGTAGCTGGTCTCTCGACAAAGGTCTGTCTAATGTTTTCCTATGAATAGATCAGGGTTCGAGGCTTGGGGGAGGAAGACCCCAGGGGCAAAGTGCCTTCTCATCCCATCATAACAAGGGTATGTACGACTAACATGACTCATCGTTGTTGGTGTTAGCCTTGACCTCCTGCCATGGTGATGCTGGCCAGGCTTCTTCAGGATGAAGTTCCTCTTTCCCCCTTCCATCCTATGCTCTCTGGAAGGACGTCACTGCACGCGTACCTCCCACCCCGTTAAGGAATGGGGAGCTGTGCTCATTCTACTGAGGGTGGAACAGCCACATTCGTTATTTGAAATATCTCTGCATAGGAGATCTGTCTGTTTCCCCCTATTTACATACTCATTCATGATTAGCCTCTGTCAGGGTTGGTCAGGAATATTTATTTTAAACGTTGGGTTGCAATCAATAATAAGTTAATTTCCTGCCCAAACTGTTCCTGCTCTGCCCACCGGGAGCACTTTCAGTTGACTCCTGTGCCCTGTTTGGGGCTGTTTGTGGTGGCACTTCCTAACTTGCTGGTGCTACAGAATGTGCCAGGGTCATTGGCATAGTTCCCGCCTCAGTCCTGGGATCGGCTGTTTCTCTAAGGCTCCTTTCGTTATAAGACCTGGACTTCAGGCGGACTCATTGCCGGGATGGCTTTCAGGTGTTCTCAGTTGCAGGCGCAGGGAGATAAGACTACGTCCTTCGTGGATTTTCGATGTGGATCTGGCAATGTGCCAGCATCCGCATCCAGGGTTGGAGTGCGCTGACTGATTATGGCCCAACAGAGCTCACCCTGAGGCACGCCAGGAGCCAGGCCTTGACTCCAGCTTCACAGTTAAGAATCCAGAAGGTGTGGTTTCCTGGGAATACTCAGGTACTGATCAGGACGATGGAAATGGACACTCTCCAGTGAGGACAGACATCCACCACCGTGCGGGAAAGTCCTAACAGTGGCCAGGAAAAATGGCTGGGTTTCTTAGCCCTGATGCTTCTCAGCCCCCTTCCCTCGGGAGAAAGTCCTGGGCAGTAAGTGATTCAGGGAAAAGATAAATTCCTCAAGCATCTGGTCCCAAAGTCACATGTGCAATAATGAAATATTTTTAATCTCGTCCTTCAAACCAGCTGGCTTGTCTCCTAATAGGTTCCAATTAAATCCTTTTCTAAAATTACATTGCTGTTAAAGACTTTGTTGTCTTCTCGTGCTGTCCTCCCACGGCTCCCAGCCCAGCCCTCTCAAAATTGCCACCCCTTTTCCTATTAAAAAATGGGATATTGCACAATTCACCTAATTAGTCAAATCTGAATTGTATGCGGCTCTCACGGCCCAATGGTTGAATTTCACACACCATTTGAAAAGATACGGTAGAAATGTCACTGCTGATTTCCCCCCGCGCTCCAGCGGTACTATTCAATTACAAAAGGAATTATTTGGCTTTCTGTCGCCACGATGCTCCAGCAATATGCTATTAACCTTTATTGATTTTTGCTTAAATATATTCAAGATGGGTACATTTTTGTAAATCTAATGTGATGGTATTTAAACGGAAATATTTCATTAAATGGATTTTCTTTTTAAATGAAATTTGCCAAATGATTATAAATGACGGGAGATGAGTTTTGAACTTGAAGGAGATGTTATACGAAGCTTCTAAGAAGAGGATTTCCAGGCTACCGAATGGGCTGGGAGTTCAGAGTGGATTTTGAGGGGAGGGCAAGAGTCTCGCCCCGACGACCACCTGAGCAGGTGAACAAAAGAGCAGCTCCGTGCAGGGGAGCTGTGGGCATCAAGGCCAGCATAGGCAGGGGTGCAGGGACCTCGCTGATGGGAAGCGGACACCAAAGGTGGGATGCTGATGAATATTGGCACCTAGGAAGTGTCAGTCACTCACATCACCCCCATGAGGGGTTTTAGGAGAGCCGTCTGCCATCTGTGGAATCTTACACAAGCATCATCTATTTCATTCACTAGAGACACACGTGAGGACAGCCCTCTGGGGTGGAGACCTGGTCTCTCCAATCCCACCCCTCCCCCTCCAGCCTCAGTTTACAATCTACATTTATGAAGGTGTTTCTACCTTCTGAAAAGTGTTTCTTTCTGTTGTTTGTGGTGGTGGGATTTTGCGTGTGTTTCTATCTTTGTTTTGGGGGGAGGAGGAGTGGCCAATGGCCTGTCTTTGTTCTAGAAAATGATGACCCAGGAAACTCCAGCTCCACCCTCCGGGCACGGAGTAAAATATTCAGAGGGCACCACACACACCTCCGCATGCATTGATTCACTGATTGATTTTTGAGTTGGAGTCTCACTCTGTCGCTCAGGCTGGAGTGCATTGGCATGCTCGCAGCTACCGCAGCCTCAACTTCCTGGGCTCAGGTGATCCTTCTGTCTCAGTCTTTCAAGTTGCTGGGACTACAGTGTGCACCACTACACCCAGTTGATTTTTAAAATGGTTTTTAGTGACGAGGTCTTGCTATGTTGTCCAAGTTAGTCTCAAATCCCTGGGCTCAGTCAATCCTCTTCGCCTTGCCCTCCCAAAGTGCTGAGTTACAAGTGTGAGCCACCGTGTCCGGTCCTCATACATTTTAAACATGCTCAACTCTTGATTGGCACCATCCAGAGAGGGGTTGTTCATAGGAATATCCCACACTCCAGCAGACCAAGCCCCTGGCCTATTCTTAGAATGAGGTGTGAACGGGCTGGGGAACCCCTTTCCCCCTGCCTTGAGACATGCCCAGCTGGAGCACATGGGAGCCCACATCAAAAGCCAAGTCACAGGGTGCTGGGCTTGGATGGACAATGCCTACCAAGAAAGCCTGGTGTTCCTCAGGTGTGGATACCATGTGACTTTCTCCTGGATGGAGTGTATTACACTTCTTTCTTGGGCCTTCTTATTTGCCTACCCAGTGACCTTGGGGCTTGAAGGAGCCCCAGACCAAGTATTTATTGTTTGATCACAACTCTTTTAATAAAATAATTCAGGCTGGGCACAGAGGCTCATGCCTGTCATCATGCAGTGTTTTGGGAGGCTGAGGCGGGAGGATTGCTGGAGCCCGAGAGTTCAAGAGCAGCCTGTACAACAAAGCGAGACCTCGTCTCTACAAAAAATACAAAAAATTAGCCAGTCTGGTGGCATGCACCTGTAGCTCCAGCATCTTGGGAGGCTGAGACAGAAGGATCACCTGAGCCCAGGAGGTCAAGGCTGTGGTGAGCAGTGATTGCACCACTGTACTCCAGCCTGGTTGACAGAAGAAGAACTCAATGACAACACCGTGGACAGAGCATCACACCTCACACCTTGCTCCACCTTCACCTACTTACATCCCAAACTCGGCCACTGATTCCTTGCTCAGACTGCATCTCGTCTGCCTGGGGCCTTGACCACCCCAGCCCATTTCGAAGCTTCTGTCACCTGCCACCTGGACTCCAGTGGCCTCTTACTGGCCTTCCTGCGTCTGCCCTCACTTGATGAGGCCCCAGAAAAGTTTTCCTGGAGTCTGCGCATAGACCCACAGCGAGGGCCTGTGCAAAGACCCTGGGGCAGGGACGGGAGAGGAGGCTGCTCAGGACAGGAGGCTGCCCAGGACAGGAGGTGAGGCCTCTAAGGACGGGAGGTGAGGCCGCTCAGGACAGGAGGTGAGGCCACTCAGGACAGGAGGTGAGGCCACTCAGGACAGGTCGGGTGACTAGAGCAGTGGGGAGACGAGGGCAGAGGGTGCGGCCCAGGGAACCTAGCTAAGCACACTGGTCTCATCCTAAGAGCACTGGGAGCCCACAAGGGTCGGAAGTTATGTTCTGGTCAGGAGAGGGTCACATGTTGAATAAGCCTCTGGCCTGCTCCATGCCTCTGACCAGGCATCAGTGTCAAGGAAGGATTCCTGAGGAATGTGGGGTCTCAGACCGGCACTGAGAGACTCTCACGGGATGGAAGTCCAGAGCCTACACGTCAGAACTGCAGTCTGGACTCCTCTGAGGGGGGTTCCTGCAAACAAGGGGTCCTTCCCATTCAGAAGCCTTTCTGGAGCCCCTTCCATCCAGAGGAGAACTGGGGAGGCATCCGGAGGAGGGCTGAAGAAGAGAATGAGGCTGGAAATCGGCTCCAGGGCGAGGGGTGATGCCCAGGACGCCGTGCCCTTCCCTTCTCAGCGACTTGCCGGAAGTCTTCTCTTCCTGAGCTGCAAAATGAGGAGCTCTGCTGTTCCAGGGAGGGCCCTGCGAGAGGTAGAAAGAGGCCCTGGGGGTTTCTCTCAAGTCATGTGCACCTTGCAAGTGGCAGATGCAGGGAGGGAGATGGAGAACGTGTTGGAGCCGCCGTTTACTGAGCACCTACTGGGTGGTTTCCATTCCTGGTGCCAGCTGCCTTTTTCTTGTTTTTTTTGGGGGGGGGGTTTTGAGTCGGAGTCTCACTCTGTCCCGTTCCCGGCCACCGCAGCCTTGACCTGCTGGGCTCCAGTGATCCTTGTGCCTCAGCCTTCCAAGTAACTGGAACTACAGGTGCGCGCTACCATGCCTGACTGATTTTTTTTATTTACTGTAGAGATGAGGTCTCGCCAAGTTGCCCAGGCGGGTCTTGAACACGCGAGCTCAGGCAATCCACTCACCTCAGCCTCCCAAGGCGCGGGATTACAGGCTGAGCCACCGAGCCCGGCTGGCAGCTGCCTTTTTAATGGATACATTGTATAGAGTGAAAAAGTCTGCGTGGTAAGTGCACCTGTCACTCCCACCTGTGCACTCTGTACCGGACACCATTCTAACTGATTTTCACCTGTCCCCACCCACTCTCCCCCTTCTGAGTCTCCAATGTCCTTTACACCATTCTATCTGCCTTTACAGACCCTTGGCTGAACTCCCACTTCGGCGTGAAACACGCAGTTTGGGCTTTCTGTTCCTGTGTTACCTCACTTAGGTTGACGGTCTCCAGTTCCATCCAAACTGCTACAAAAGACAATGCTTTGTTATTTCTTTCTTTTTTTTTTTTTTCGAGTTGGAGTCTCACTCTGTCGCCCAGACTGGAGTGCAGTGGCTGCTCCCGGCCACCGTAGCCTCGACCTGCTGGGCTCCAGCGATCCTTCCACCTCAGCCTTCCAAGTAGCCGGAATTACAGGCTGCTTTGTTATTTCTTATGGCTGCATAGTTTTCCATGGTGTGTGTGTGTGTGTGTGTGTGTGTGTGTGTGTGTATATCTCACGTTTTCATTATCTATTGATGGGGTGATGGGCATTTAGGTTGATTCCACATCTCTGCACTTGTGAATTATGTTGCAATAAACATACACATGCGTGTGTTTTTTGTGTAACAGTCTCTGATCCTTTGGGTAGATTGCCAGATTGAATGGTAGGTCTACTTTTGGGTCTTGGAGAAATCTCCACACCGATTTCCATAGAGGCTGGACCAATTCACACTCCCACCACGGTGTAGAAGCATCCCCCTTTCACCACGTTTGTGCCGACATCTAATGTTTTTTGATTTTTTAAATACTGACCATTCTAACTAAGACGGCATCTCACTGTGGTTTAATTTGCATTTCTCTGATGATGAGAGAAGTGGAACAGTTTTTCATATGTTTGTGATCATTTGTACGTCTTCCTCAGGGAGATGTCTCAAGTCATTTGCCCACATTTCTAGTGGGGTTATTTGTTTTGTTTTGTTTTTCTTATTGGTTTACTTGAGTTCTTTGTAGATTCTGGATGTATAGTTTGCAAGAATCTTCTCCCATGCAGTAGGTTGTATATTTACTCTGTGGATTATTTCTTTTTGTGGGCAAGAGCTTTTTAGTTTAACTAAGTCCCACGTGTTTATTTTTGTTTTAGTTGCATTTGCTGTTGGGGTCTTAGCCATACATTCTACTGCTATGGATAGTAACGAGGTCAGCTGAGCCTCCACAGTGGCCCAGTGCAGGGCAGGGCCCGGGCTAAGAGCGGCACTTGATGCCCCAACCCCAGCCAAGATCCCCTGAAACCTCCTGTATGTATGGAGGGGTTGTGCAATTCCCAGGGATCCCGCTCCACGCCTGTGAGAGGGGCTGTTACCCACCTCTCCTCAAGGATCAATCCGGAGTGTTGGCAGAAACACAGAATCAGGTGCTAGATTCTGAGGTTTGACAGAGGATGTCAGGGCAGATGGAGATCTTAAAAGTTTAAAACAAACAAGGTTTCCATGGGAACAGGAGCAACAGCTGGCGGCTGAGGGCCTGTCCCACCTGGGTCCCACCCCCTCAGCTCTGCCTCATGTCAATTGTATGACCTCAAGGTAGTGACTTGGCCTCTCTGAGACTCGGGCGCCACACGGTCAGTCCTGAGCCAGTTGGTCCCCAGGCCAGGCACTTGTTCGAGTCCTCCCAGCAACCCTGTGGGGCTGGTGTCCCCAAGATTCCAAAGAATCTAATTATTAGATCAATTAATATAATTCCTAACCCAGGATCCCTACACAGCAGGTGTGCTGGATTCTGCTGGTTCGGTGAGTTCAGGAGCTGGCAATGGTTCCACCTGGCCGTGGAGTCCCATATTCGAGAATAATGTCCCATAATAATTATTCTAAGAGTCCAGGGAGATCCACAGTCCCTGACTCGGCTTCCTCTGCAGAAGGCTGTGTTTTCATCTCCTTTCTAAGCTCACGCCTCCCTTCTGCCACTCAGATTACAGCCCCAGACCCATGGTGATGTTCACTCCGTCTTGTCACCTGTCACAGGGCATCTTGTCTCCTGAACCATCCCTGAGCGAGCAATGTGAGGGGAAGACAGTGAAAGCCAGAGAGGGGGAGGCAGAAAGACGAGGAAAACAAGGGCAGAGAGCCTGAATGGGAGACCCCGGTCAAGCAAACCAAGCAACCGCAGCAATTGCTGGAGGAGCCTGTATTTTTATTTAGCCCATAGTTATTTTCTGGCTGCCCTAAAATGGCAGACCCTGAATTCCAAAATTAAATTTGTGTGGTGTTGTCTTGGAAAATAGGGGCCCACCTTTGCCCAAGTACTTGAGGGATTTCCATTTTCAAAGCCATTGGGAATAGCAAGCATTTGAAAGTCTCCTCGTGGTCTGTGACTCCCTGGTCCATCGCCTGGCCCTCATGAGTCCCTGCAGGCCTCTGCCTCCAAATTCACTCCCTGGTTGTGTTGCCAGACAGATACAGGAAGCCAATGAGATTCGAATATCAGAGAATCTGTGAAATAGTGTTTCAGTATAAGTATGTCCCATGCAATACTTTGGACATACTTACACTAAGGTGGGATGACTGCTTCAGCCCAGGAGTTTGAGACCAGTCTGGGCAACACAGACAGACTTCATCTCTACAAAAAAAAAAAAAAAAAATTAGCCAGGTACGGTGGCATGCTTCTGTAATCCCAGCTATTCTGGAGGCTGGGGCAGAAGAATTCCCTGAGCCCAGGAAGTTGAGGCATAACAAATTTGGAATTTAGTATAATAACCTCAAAATTTTAAAGTAACTTTTTCAATATAAGTATGTTCCATAAATAATATTTGGGACATACTTATACTAAATATCTTGACATAATCAACTTGGAATTTAGCATAATAGTTTCAGAATCTTAATATAACAATTTTGGAAACTTTTTTATTATGAGTATGCTCCATAAACAATATCTGGGATACACTTATGCTAAATATCTTAGTATAAAAAGTTGGAGTATAGTATAATAATGTTAGAAAAAATTTTCACAAAAATATGTTCCCTGTAGTGTTTGGGATATACTTGTACTAAATAATTTAGTATAATAATTTGGAATTTAGTACAATAATGTTAGAATAAATTTCAGCATAAATACGTCCCAGGTAATATTTGGGACATACTTACACTAAATATTTTGGCATAATAAATTTGAAATTTAGTATAATAGCTTCAGAGTTTGGGGCACCATAATTTGAGAATGGTTTTTTAGTATAATATTTGAAACATGCTTATTTATTTGGGACTAAAAATGTATTTGTTGTTTGACCAAATAAGGGGTCTGGTATTTTTATTTGCACGTCTGGTGTTGGTCTCATTCACAGGCAGGGCCTTGGCTGTACTGGGCTCTTGTCCCCGTGTCCCTGAGATGGGGGGGAAGGGGGAACAGTGACGGGGATAGCCAGGCCCTCCACAGGGCTGGGCCATCTGCCCTTGGGGACGGTGCCTTGGTTCCAGGTCAGGGCAGAAAGAACCACTGGCCTTAAGGGCCGCCTTTGTGCTGTGTCCTGGGCTGGGCCTTCTATACCCAAGGTGTCTTCCTGTGCCCACCCATGACAGACAGGGAGGTCACCACCCTGTATGCCAGGGATCTGCATTCTTTTTCTTTTCTTTCTTTCTTTCTTTTTTTTTTCTTTTTTGAGTTGGAGTCCTACTCCATCGCCCAGGCTGGGGTGCAGTGGCACACTCACGGTCACTCCAATGACAATCTGCTGGGCTCTGGCGATCCTTCAGCCTCAGCCTTCCAAGTAGCAGGAACTATAGGTGTGCGCTACCACACCTAATTTTTTAATTTATTGTAGAGACGAGGTCGCACCAAGTTGCCTGGGCTGGTCTTGAACCCGCGGAATCAGGCAATCCACTCGCCTCAGCCTCCCAAAGTGCTGAGATTACAGGCTGAGCCAGTGAGCCCGGCCTCCTTTTTCTTTAAAGGGTAAGACAGTCAATATCTCAGGCTTGTGGACCGCAGAGTCTCCATTGCAACTACTCAGTTCTGCTAGTAATGCAGGAAAGCAGCCACAGAAAACCCAGAAACAAACAGACATATGTTCCATGAAAGCATATTTACAAAAACAGGAGGAGGACAGATTGGGCTCTTAGCTATCATTACAGCTCCCTGTTCTGGAAGTCCAGGGGTAGGCGTGCGCCTTGGGGGCTCAAAGTTACAGCATGAACTGATGAGGAGAATGGAAATTGTTTGTCAACTTTTTTTTTTTTGAGTCGGAGTCTCACTCTGTCACCCAGGCTGGAGGGCAGTGGCACGCTCACAGCCACTACAGCCTCGACCTACTGGGCTCAGGTGATTCTTCCACCTCAACTTTCCAAGTAGCTGGAACTACAGGTGTGTACCACTATGCCTGGCTATTTTTTTTTATTGTGGCAATGAGGTCTAGAACCCATTGGCTCAGGCAATCCTCTCACCTCCACCTCCCAAAGTGCTGGGGTTATAGGCGTGAGCCACCACGCCCAGTAACACTCATTGACTTTTTTTTTTTTGAGTCGGAGTCTCACTCTGTCGCCCAGACTGGAGTGCAGTGGCCGCTCCTGGCCACCGCAGCCTCGACCTGCTGGGCTCTGGCGATCCTTCCGCCTCATCCTTCCAAGTAGCTGGAACTCCAGGCGTGCGCTACCACGCCCGGCTAATTTTTTGATTTATTGTAGAGATGAGGTCTCGTCAAGTTGCCCAGGCGGGTCTCGAACCCGCGGGCTCAGGCAATCCACTCACCTCGGCCTCCCACAATGCTGGGATTACAGGCTGAGCCACCGAACCCGGCCACACATTGACCTTTAAGGAATATATGTATTAGCTCAAACAGGATAGTTCATGATTTGCCAGGTCCTGTCTGAAAAGCCAATGGAGTACCATGGTGACATTAACCTCAGTTCAAAACACAATTCTTTTTTTTTTTGAGTTGAGGTCTCACTCTGTCGCCCAGACTGGAGTGCAGTGGCATGATCACAGCTCACCACAGCCTCTGCTTTCTGGGCTCAAGAGAGCCTTCCACCTCAGCCTCCAGAGTAGCTGAGACTACAGGAGTGTGCCACTGTGCCTGGCTAATTTTTGTTTTATTTTGTAAAGATGAGGTCTTGCTGTGATGCCCAGGCTGGCCTCAAACTCCCACCTCCGTCTCTCAAAGAGCTGGGATTACCGGCATGAGCCACTGCGCCCAGCCCCAGTGGTTCTTTTCTAGCTGTGTGGCCCTGGACAGTCCACCTGATCTCACTGAGGTTCAAGTTTCTCATTTGTAAAATAGGCTAATAGCAACAAAGTAATAATAACACCTACGCCAGAGGGTATTGTTAAGATGATACGAGCTCACAAATGCAAAGAGTCTCAAGGAATACGCTACACTTATGTTACAGTGCCTGATGTGTGTCGTTCCATTCAATTCTCTCAGCCAGCTCCAAGGGCCAGGGAAGGAGGAAGGATTCTGGCTGTCAGATTCTCTGGGCTTCTAAGTCTTCATCTGAATGCTGAGAAAGGGGCCCTCGGGGTTAAGGTGCAGTTGGGGAGGGGATGGGGGTAAGTTCTAAGGGTGAGCACTGAAGAGTTGAAGAGGAAGGAGGCGAGGACTCCTGTCTCTGACTGCCTGCCCTGCATCCATCTTCCCCCCGGAGGGTCACTCAGCTCCAGTGACGCTGGCCTCCTCCTTGTTCCCTGAATGCAAACCAAGCTTGCTCTTCCTACAGGTCTCTGCTCCTGCCGGTGTCCTTCCCAGAAGGCCTTCCCTAGAAGCCCCCAGGTCCACTCCCTCACTTCACTCTTCTCTCATATCAAAGTCACCTGCCCTGACCACCCAGACCAAAGTGGCCTCCACCTGTCACAGTCCTGCTGGTGCCTGTTTCATTTTCTTGGGTGGCTTATCCCCATCCATAGCTCTCCTCTTGACGGGGGTGGGAGGTGGGGTAAGGGGGCTACTTGCATATCATCTGACTTTGCTATCAGAATGTAAGGACCCTGTGTGCAGGGACTTTATTGAAACAGTTTACAGCAGTGTCATCAGGACCCAGCTTAGTGCCCAAGGGGATGTAGGTGTTTAGTCGATACTTCTATGCTGCACACTGTAGCTGGGGAGCCCTGGGCTCTTTGCTCCACTTTTCCGAGCTTCAGTGACCTCATCCCATGAGGAGGTGAAATGAGACAGTATGGACTCTTGGCTTCTGGTGACAACCACAGATGCTAGACAAAGCATGAGTAACAGTTGCCTGAAAGCCCTGGGCAATGGACAACTGTAGGCAGATATTGGGCCGGGAGTTGACTCTTGGAGCAGCCGGGGTGATTTTCCCATTTTGTGCAGTTTTGAGCCTTTGGGACAGGTCTCAGTCTGGGACCCACCTCTGGGACCAGGAGACTGGAGCTGAGACAGAAGACACACAGCCTCACTGTGTGGAAAGATCCCAAGGATGGATTTTGGGACAAGCACATCCCCAAGTCACAGCTGAAAGGGGGGCTTGACAAAGGAGAGAGGCAGGGAGAAAGAGCCCCACATTATTTTTATAAACTTTGCCTTAGTCTCTAGCTGACCCCTGAAACTGTGCATAGGTAGACTCCAAGAAGCCCAGCAAGGTGCAAGAACTGAACAGATATTTCAGCCATGGCAGGGGAGAAAGGTTTTATAATTAGAGTCTAGTCAAGGTAACCATGTGCTTTAAAAATAAAAAATCAGGACTCTTCCGAGGAATACAACAAAATCTGGAATCTCTACATATAAAATTCAAAATATTTAGAATACGACAAAAAATTACTAGGCCTCCAAAGAAATAGGAAAATATGACTCCTACTTAAGAAAAAAAAAATCCACTGATGGAGAACAGCCCCAAGATGACCCAGAGTTGAAATGACCAGACGAGGATTTCAAGTCAGCCATGTACTTGAGGATTAGAAATGAGAGTATGCATGCAATAAACAAATAAAAAAAATCTCAGCAGAGAAATAGAAACTACAAACAAATGCTAGAAATTTAAAAATGCAATTTCTGAAATTAAAAAATTCATGGAGGTGCTTAACCACAAGATTGAAGATGGCAGAAGACTCATCTGATTTTGAAGACTAGAAATCATCTAATCTGAAAACAGAGAAAAAAGGATTTGGAAAAATTGAACCAGAGCCTCTGTAACCCATAGGATAACAGAAAATGGTTTGACACTCATAATTCTATTCCCAAAAGGAGAGGAGAGAGAAAATGGGACAGAAAATCATTTAGTATTAATGGCTGAAATATCGCAACTCTGATGAAAAGTATATATTTACAAATTCAAGAAGTGTAGTGCACTCCACAAGGACTAAAACAAACAAACAAACAAACAAACAAAACAATTAGGCACACCATAGCCTACTGCAAAGAGAAGATTTGAAATTAGCCAGAGGAGAAACCACTTGTTACATGCTAATTACGGCTGACATCTCTTCAGAACCCATTGAGGTCAGAAGACCGTGGATAGTACTGCAGTCAAAGAAGGGATGTCCTTTTGACTTTGGCCAGCCTGCATAGATTTTTTAATGATCTGTCTCCCTCAAAAGTCTGGGAGATCTTTCCAGAGAAGACCTTTCAGAAGCCTTGTTGAATTAAATGCAAGGAAAATAATAATTTTATAAGTTGTGATTACAAAAATCAATGCTAAGTATTTTCCATGATTACCCCAATTAATTCTTACAAAAACTCCATGAGGCAGGGCCTGTGATTATCCACGGGTTCAGAGAGGTTAAGTGACTTGCCCTGGGCCACGCAGCTGGTAAGCGACGGGCCTGGGACTTGAGCCCAGGCCATCTGGCTTGAGTATCTGCCAGCTTGGCTTCCCCAGGTGCCCTCTCTCAGCCCCATATTTTGCCGTCTGGGGGTACCAGTTTGGTCAGTGACTTTCTCACACTGTCTTAAACATCTTCTCTTTCTCTACCACTCCCAGGAAGACCAGGCATCCTCCATGCCCGTTTGCACAGCTCAGGACAGGTTAATTTGCAAAGTCAGCAAACCAGGAGGCTGGGCAGCCTCTGAGTCAGAGAGGATGATATATGACTTGTAGGATAACCAGGGCTAGGAGCCAGAGCTAGAAAAAGAGGTGGCTGGGCTGCATGCCCCACCCTGTCTGCAACTCCCAGGCTAGCCAGACCAGAGGCTTTCCTGGTTGGTGTTGAGTCTGGTGACAAAGGCCCAGCAAGCTCCAGTGTGGAAACTTCAAGGTGCCTGATGGCCTTGTGTGGCCCTTGCCTGGCCCCCGTGGCTCTCCTGCCCCCTGGCGCCAGGAAGCAGGGCTCTGCCGTGGTGACACATGGAGCTCTGGAGTCAGATGGGCCTGCGTTCAAATCTCTGCCCTGCCACTTCCAACCCCTGGAAAGGATCCTTGGGAAAACCCTTTTGTCTTCCTAAGCCTTGATATCCCCATCCGTGGAATGGAACCACAACAGGACAGAAGCTTCCCTTGGGGCTCCTGGAACAGTCGAATGAGAGCATGTACGGAGTGTCCTGCAGGTGCCTGGCTGGCATGCATGGTTCACTCTGCAACCTCTTCACCTGTTCCTGACTCCCATCCAGGCTCCCTGGCTGCCCCCAGCCACACCCTGGACCAAGTGCTTCTGGTTCCTTCCTGGAGCCCCTTTGCAAGTAGTGCATCCATCCTCCGCGGCTGCGAGGGTGTGGGCAATGGCTTCGCCTGCAGCCTTCTTAAGACAATGACCCTTTGGGATGGATGCTACTCGCCCTGGAGATTCCTGGAAGAGGCGTCCCCCTCCCCTGTCTGCTGATGGCCTGAGAGGTATACAGAAGCTGGGTGCTCCGGCCTCGAGATGACAGAAGGACACCCTGTGGTCGCCATTCATACCCCAGGGCTCCCTGTGGGGCTGGGCTTGGCTCCCCCTCTCCCTGTCCCGCCTCCTTCTCTCCTTAGAGATTGAGTGCCCCTCAACTATCCCCTTGCCCTGTTTCTTGGGAACCTGACCTGGAATAGCTCCTGGAATGTTTCTGCCTTTCAAGAGGAACCTTGTCCCTCGCAGGTGGTTCGTTTCAGGATGGAAGCGAACACACATAAAGATAAACAGAAACACATTACACCTGGGGTGAGGCTGTACTTTTCAGAAAGAACTGGAATCCAGTAGTGGCCCGTGTCCCTCCAAAAGCTCCACCCGGGAGCCCATGAGCTCAGCGACGTTCCTGCCTACCCACACAGAGCGTCCATCCCTACCCAGGTGAGAAGGAAAATCCAACAGTCTGACGGGGAGATGCCGGCTTGCTGGCTGGGAGCTGCTGACCAACGCTGGGCCCAGGCCTGGCAGGGAGGGAGCTTCCGCCTTCACGCTGTGTCCTCAGGGTGGGTCGACCTGGGTAACCAGCCGACTCAGCGCGATGGCTCCGCCCAACAGCAGCGGACTTCCTGGCCATTAACTGCCAAAGTAGACATTCCTGAAGCAGGTGCCTTTAGCTGAGGCAGTGACTCAGGGTCCCAGGCTCCGTCGTGTGGCTATGAAATCCACTAGGACACCGCCACCCACTGCATTCAGTGGCAGGAGGAGAGTGTGGGGGAGGCACCCCTCCCAGGCCTTGGCCCAAAGTGGCACTTGCAGATCCTGCTCATGTTTCACAGGGGAAACTATTCCTCGCTCCTTCCCTCCTCCCTCCCTCCCTCCCTCTTTTCCTTCCCTCCATCTCTCCTTCCCTTTCACTGATGACAGTATTCCTTCCTCCCTCCCCTCCGTTCTCCCTCCCGCTTTCCCTCCCTCCACTCCCCCCACAAACACTTACTGAGCCTCCGTGAAGTGCCACGCACTGTGGGGGCTGCTAGGGACACACCTTGCCTAAGTGTGTGTCCCTAGCAGGAGCCGCCCATCTCATTGCTGGGCGGTGGCCGCCTGGGGCCCTTCCTGAGTTCAGAGGGTTCATCTGGGCGGAGCAGGAAGGAGCTCTTGGACCCCACTGGTGGTGTCTGCTGTGATCACAGGGGTGGGGTGGTGGCCGGTGAGACCTGGATTTAAACCCCAGTTCTAACCCCTTAACCCGCATCTGTGTGACTTGGGTCGAGCTCTCTGCTTTGTGGTTTCTGATGGGGTAAACTGGTTCAATACAACCGTCTCTTACGGTTGCTGCGTAGTTACTAGAATGTTGGAGAAACCCTCAGCATGTTGGCCAACATTTGGAGCATTCCTGAGACCCCAGAGAGAACGAAACAGGAGGAATCTGGCCACAGGCAGCTGAACTGAGAGGGGCACTCGAGGGGCTGGTGGTCTGGGGTCTCAGCCGTAGGACCGATACGTGGACAGTCACCATTCCCAACCCTCTCCATGCCCCCAGGAGGACTTGACCTTTCTGGGCACACCTGACCTGGCCTTGCCTCTCCTGGACATGATGCTTTTGCACATCTGTCCAAACACCTCATTCTGAAAAAGCCATGGACCCCTCTCAGGCAGTCAGCAACATGGCAGGAAGCAAGGTCGCCTGGAAAGGACGTCTGCAGCCAGACGGCGGCCAGCTTCAGGAAACGCTGAGCCTCTGCCCCAAATTGAGATGTCACGCTGAGTCACAGAGCCCCATGCCCCCCCCACCCCAGGCAGAGCATGGGCGGCTGTGAGGGCAGCATCCCCTAGGGATGTTTTTTTTTTAATGGTTGTGGACACCTGTGCGGGCGGGAACTGTCATCACAGTGGACGCTGACCCTTCCCGGGGCCTTGGGGCAGCAGAGGGCTCTGTGAGCAGTCAGGGCGGAGCCAGTGGACACGTGTGTCATCTCAATGTAGGCCGGGGCCTGCCTGCAGAGTGGGCCTCTGGGGGGATCACCGGACACAGGTGATCGAAAAGAAGCGACACCCTTGGGAAATGGGACGTCGCAAGCCCACACCTGCGTCTGAGATGTGCTCTCAGAAGGAATATGTCCTTCCATGTATTTCCAGACACATCTACCTCTCTCAGCCCCTGAACTGTTGGCATGTTTCATATTTTTAAAAACGCATACACGTGTGTTTGTGACTAGCACAGGTGCACGTGACCAAGTCTCAGGCGGACGCAAAAGGTGACACAGGACATTCAAGCCTTTCTTCAGCCCCCGTTCCTCTAGCTTCTCCCCTCGCGTCTCCAGAGGCAAATAGAACTCTGTTGCAACTGAGTTCAGGGACCCCCCTGAGATCGCCCTTGCTTCCTACCAACGCGCACCTGTGTGTTCTGTTTTCCTGAGCACGGAATGTGGTGTGGCAAATGCACTGTTCTGTGGCTTGATACCACCCAGCGATCTTCCTGCCTCAGGGCACAGAGGAAGCCCCTGCTGTGTGGTAGAACCGTGGAGTGTCCCACCACGCAGACATCCCATGACTTATGCGACCCGATGAAAGCGTGTTGATGGCCATTTGGGGTGTTCCCACATCCTTGTTTGTACAAGTCATGCTGCAACAAATAACCTTGCATATGTGTCATTGACACATCTGTGTCTGAGGACATCTGAAGGGCACTTTCCAGAAAGCACTATTGCTGGGGCTGGGGAAAGGGTCTTGCCAGGGGCCTACAGAGACCTACGGATACAGAGACAGCCATCGCCAAAGTGGCCACCAATGCCGTGGGCTCGGTGAATACCCCTACCTGGCTCCCGCAGATGCCTCTTTATTTTTTATCTTTTCTGTTTTTGTTTTGTTTTTTGAGTCAGAGTCTCACTCTGTCGCCCAGACTGGAGTGCAGTGGCACGCTCACAGCCACTGCAGACTTGACCTGCTGGGCTCAGGCGATCCTTCTGTCTCAGCCTTCCAAGTAGCTGGAGCTATAGGTGAGCACTACTGACTTATTTTGATTTATTGTAGAGTTGAGGTCTCACCATGCTGCCCAGGCTGGTCTCGAACCCCTGGGCTCAGGCAATCCTCTCACCTCCACCTCCCAAAGTGCTGGGATTACAGGCATGAGCCACTGCACCTGGCTTGCAGGTGCCTCATTAAAGGAGTTTTACTGGGCAGCCCAGAGGACACGGCAGGGAGAGGGGCTAAGACAGAGCTGTGTCAAGGCGAGGTCTACACGCCCCACAGTAAACCCATTCTCAGTGAGACTGTCCCAGCTCTGTCACTTACTGTGCATGTGACTCTGGGCAAGTTATCTAACCTTTCTGGGCTTCAGTTTCCTCACCTGTAAAACGGGAAAGTGGATACCAACTGTGGCCAGGGGTGGTTGGAGGATTAAATGAGTTAGTTTAGGTAAGACACTAAGGCCTGG
This sequence comes from Carlito syrichta, assembly GCF_000164805.1. NCBI lineage: Eukaryota > Metazoa > Chordata > Mammalia > Primates > Tarsiidae > Carlito > Carlito syrichta. Next base: position 154,539 of record NW_007234230.1, on the reverse strand, counting down.
CACATTCAGGACTTGAATGTCAATCACTTATTATTCTGGTGGGGGGGTCATTGGTATTATTAGGATTATGTGCTGAAAAAGAGCACCCTACATGTCATCCTTTTACATTTTTTTTGAGGCAGGGGTCACACTGTCACCCAGGTTGCAGTGCAGTGGCATGGTCATGGCTCACCACAGCCTCAACTGCCTAGTCTCAAGCAACCCTCCCACCTCGCCTCCTGGTAGCTGGGTTACAGGCATGCACCCCTGCATGTAGCTAATTTTTTTATTGTTTGTGGAGACAAGATCTCACTATGTTGTCCAGACTGGTCTCAAACTCCTGGGCTCAGGCAATCCTCCCACCTCAACCTCCCAAAGTGCTGGGATTGCAGGTGTGAGCCGCCATGCCTTGCCTTTTCTTTTTACATTTAAACTCATTTCCTGACGTGCAAACAGTTCATAACAGCAAAAAACTGAGCAGCACCGAGAAGCATGGGGTCCTGAGGACTCAGGTTCCTGTGTGAACCACCGGCTGTGCCCATGGGTTGGGAAACCGCCAGCCAATTCCCAAACCCGACCTCAGTGGGCACACCTTGTTTCTGACCGTGTCTGCACACGCAGACGGGGCCGTCGGGAGGCTTCGCACGCCCACCGCCTGTGTTGGCATTCCTTATAGCCTCAGAAAAAAAAAAGGAAATTAGAAAATCGCTGAAATAGCTACAAGTCGCCTTTCCCGATTCTTCTTGGCATCTGTTCTGTTTATATATTGTTGCCATCTGTTTTCCCATGGCAGACCCTGTGTCTGGCAGTAGAATTACTTTACAGCTTTTTGCCAGACACTTTAATTACCTTTACTTCCCACTTTAATTGTAAATTTCTGTCCCATTGTCTTGCGGACCAACTCAGCTTTGGCTGGTTGGTCCCGCAGGTTGGCTCAAACGGAGGGTGACAGTGAACAGCAAGAGTCTCCCAAGGCAAGGAAAACTGCTTGAAGTGAAATACACACGGCAAAAGGCGTCACATCCTAAGGATAAGCCGCCACTCTCCTGGCAGGGGACACCGCTCAGGACTCTGTTACTGACCAGAGTTGTCGATCAATTCTGGAGAAATCTGATGCCCGTAGTAGACAGCTCCGGCAGTCTCTGCCTCTATGTTCTCACCCTCCCACATGGAATCACGCCAGCCTGGCAGCTCTAGAACATTCTGGGGGTGTGTGATGAACCAGTTTCAGTTAAAGGCCTCCTAGGCGCATGTCCATAATTCCAGCACTTTGGGATGCCGAAGTGGGAGGCTCACTTGAGTCCAGGAGTTAGAGACCAGCCTGGGCAACATAGTGAGAATTCCCCATCCTGTCTCCAATTAAAAAAAAAACAAAAACCAGGTGCGGCTGCCCCTATTGTCCCAGGTACTTGGGAGGCTGAGATGGGAAGATTGCTTAAGTCCAAAAGGTCAAGGTTTCAGTAAGCCAGGATGGTACCACTGCACTCTAGCCTGGACAACAAAGCAAGACCCTATCTAAAAAAAAAGACATCACGGCTTCTACTTTGCTGTCTTTGATCACCTGCTCTGGGGGGGGCTGGCGGCCATGTCCTGAAGACACTTAAGCATCTCTGCGGAGAGGCCCACAGAGAGGGGCACTGAGGCTCCCTGCTGCCATGTGTGTGAGCCATACCACCAGAGCAAGCCCTCAGATGATGGCAATGTGAGCCGGCACGGTGACTGCAGCCTCAGGAGACACTCTGAGTCAGAACCACCCAGCGAAGCTGCTCCCACATTCCTGGCCCGGAAAAACTGTGTGAGGAAATCAGTGTTCTTTGTTGTTTGAATTCACTAAGTGTTGGGGTGACTTGTCATGCAGCAATAGGAAACTAACACAGAACCTCAGGATCTCGCTCTACTGCCCAGGCTGGAGTATGGTGGTGTGGTCATAGCTCACTGGACCCTCGAACTCCTGGACTCAAGTGATCTTCCCTCCTCAGCCTCTGGAGTAGCTGGGATTTCCGGTGCATGCCACTACGCCTGGCTAATTTTTTTTTGTTTGTTTTTTGTAGAGATGGGGTCTCACTATTTTACCTAGGCTGGTCTCAAACTCCTGGGCTCAAGCGATCCTCCTGCTTCAGCCTCCCAAAGTGCTGGGATTCCATGCATGCACCACCCCTCGAGGCCTAAATTGTGAGACTTTCAAGGAATCGTATATGAGTAAGATAACCTATAAATCTTACTGGTCATGAAGGAACAGGAAGGAGCAAGAAGGAAGGGTAAAAACTGGGAAAACTGACACTTCTTCTCTGTCTCCGTGTTACTAACAACAATGAGTATTGAGGGCCTGCGCCTGATCCCTGTGCTTCCTTGCTGTTTCTCCCAGCCTGTCCCCACTTCAGGGACTTTGCATGCGCTGTTTCCTGCCTGGAACAGCCTCCTGAGAGCCTCACACACGCCCCCTCCCATGCCTCAGCTCCGGTCCATGTGGCATGCTCCTGCCTCACCGCCCTTGCTGAAGCAGCAGCCCCTGCCCACTGGTCCCCCCCACCCCGTGCTTTATGTGTCTATGAGTTTGCCATGTCTGTCCCCAGCAGCGGTGGGAGCTCCCTGGGGGAGGGTCCTAATCCCTCCTGCTCACCATGCATACAGTGGGTGCTCTCCTTGGCCAGGCACCGGCTCAGTCCCTTTCCATGCACTAACTTGAGTGCCTGCTGGATCCATCACATCGTGGTCCCATTTCACAGGTAAAATTCATCCAAGCTCTGTCAGACTGCAAGTGAGCATGAGGGTCACCACTCCAGCCCATCCGTCCACTTGCACTAGCACGCCGAGGGCCGAGGGGCGGCCCCTGCCAAATGGGGATGCTGAGAAAGTGAGGGCACCATGGGAGGCTGCGTTTTGGGGGTTCACTGGGCAGGCGTGGGTGTCGGGGGCAAGGAGGGCTTGTGTGATGGAAATCCAGCCTCCTGTGGTGACCTGGCCTCTGGGCCCTTCCACAGTTTTCCAGTTCCCCGTCGTGAACATCAGGGCACTTTCAACCCAAAAGAATCTGAGATGGTCTTTATTTCTCCACTGAACTCTGACAATGCAGTCAGTGTCTGTAAATGTGCATTCACTCATTCATGCCGTCTGTCGGTCATTTATTGAATCCCTACTGTGTGCCAGACATACTTCAAGGTATTGAAGCTGTGCCCACAAATGAGACAGAAATTCCTGCCCTCGTGCAAAGCAGTAAGTAATCAAATAAAACAAATAAACATTTAAGTGAGATAGTAGCAGATTTCAAAAGCTGTAATAGAGGAAGCAAACAAGTACAGTAGTAGAAATACCCAGGAGGAATCTCCTTGAGATGAGGTGAGTAAGGAGGTTTTTGAGATATAAAATTTTGACCTGAAGTGGGGAGGAAGCAGCCATCGGAGGAGACAGAAGGCACAGCCTGTGCAAAGGCCCTGAGGTGGGAAAGTGCTAGGCCTGTTCGAGGAATAACTGGAAGTCAGCGCCACCGGAGAAAAGCCAGCAAGGGCAGACAAGGCAGGAGAGGAGGCCAGAGAGGTGGACAGGTCAGAGCACATGGGCCTTCACAAGGACTGGGGGATTTTATTTCCAATCATATGCCATGTAAGGATGCCATCGGAAGACTTTGAGCCTGGGACAGATGTAATTTTTTTTTCCATTAATAGACTTTACTTTTGTGTGTGTGTGTGTGTGTGTGTGTGTGTGTGTGTGTGTGTGTGTGTGTGTGTGTGTGTGAGTTGGCATCTCATTCTGTTGCCCAGGCTGGAGTGATGTGGCACGCTCATGGCCACCCCAGCATCGAACCCTCTGGGCTCCGGTGATCCTTCCACCTCAGCCTTCCAAGTAGCCAGAACTATAGGCATGTGCTACTACACCCGGCTCATTTTGTTTTAATTTATTGTAGAGACAAGGTCTCATGAAGTGGCCTGGGCTGGTCTCGAACCCACGGGCTCAGGCAATCCACTTGCCTCGGCCTCCCAAATTGCTTGGAATGACGGCTGAGCCACTGAACCTGGCCAATAGACTTTACTTTTTACAGCAGTTTTAGGTTTACAAAAAATAGTAATAAGCAGACAGCGCAGTGTTTCCATGGACACCGGGTCCCCCATGACTAAGCTCCTGCCTCAGTTGCTGCATGTGTCACAGCCAAAGAACCAACACAATGAGTTGTTATCAGCGACAGTCTACATGTGTGTTAAGGTCCACCCTGTGGCACACATCGTTTGGGTATGGATACATGTCTAATGGCATGTGTCCACTATTATAGTGTCACAGGGTACAACTGTCCTGGGCTTCCCCTGTCCACCCTTCCCAGCCTCTCCTGCCCCCACCTAGGCAACCACTGACCTTTTGATTGTCTTTATGGCTCTGGCTTTTCTGAATGTCGTACAGTTGGACTCAGCCGGCACAGAACCTTCCCAGATGACTTTGTGCACATGGTGACATGTTGCACACATTTCCCCCATGGCTTGATAACTCACTTTTTAAATTGATGAATACTCCCTTGTCCGCTAATACCGTTTGTTTATCTGTTTAGTCTTTTTTTTTTTTTTTTTTTCAGAGAGACAAGGTCTTGCTTGGTCAGGCTGCAGTGCAGTGGTATGATCATAACTCACTATAGCCTCGAACCCCTGGGCTCCAGTGATCCTCCCAATCAGTCTCTTAGCTAGAACTACAGGCAAAGCATCACATCCAGCTAATTTAATTTTTTTTTTTGGTAGAGATAGGGTCTTACTGCTGCCCAGGCTGGTCTCAAACTCCTGGCCTCAAGTCATCCTTCCACCTCAGCCTTCTGAGTTGCTAGGATTACTGGGATGAGCCACTGTGCCTGGCTCCATTTGATCTTTTTATAAAGAGCACATGAAGCTGTGTGAGGACTAGGCAGTCCATTCTTGGTTGGTTGATTATGAACGGTCACCACCAGAGAAGGAGATTTGTTGATGGTGGACCAGGTGTGGTGGCTCACGTCTGTAATCCCAGACCTTTGGGAGGCCAAGGTGGGAGGATCACTTGAGGCCAGGAGTTTGAGGCCAGCTGGGAAACACAGCAAGATCTCATCTCTACAACAAGCAAAATAAATAACAAAAGAGAAAGAGAGTGACATTGGCTGACTGTGGGTGGTCACTACCTAAGGACGCAGGTCAGCAGAACAAGTCCCACTGTGGTGTTGTGCTCTTGCCCTCCAAGCCTCTAGCCTCTGCCCCACACTCCCCTGTTCCCCCAAATCCGCCACTACTGCACACAGCCAGGACCTACAGGAATCAGCCAGTAAGTTCTCACAGGCCCAGCTGAGGATGCCGGAAACCCGGCTTCACATACGCCCCTGTGGAATGACAGCACAATGAAACATAAAAATACAAAGGGACTCTTCAGGATAAAATTGTCCTCAAAACCATCGCCACATGACAATAACACCCAGTCAACATTTCCATGCCATTCCCAGCCCACAGTCGCGGCTCACGGGCAGCCCAGCAGACGGGGCTTTGAAGCTGCCCCTGCGCTCCAAGAGTGACTCAGAAGCGGGCATGGTGGCTCTGTGTGTGAGCGCCCATTGTCTCAGGATCCTTCAAATAGGCCCGTAAATCAAACTCACCCAGAAGGCAGCCGGGAGAAGCTCCGCCTGGCGGGGCCCTGGATGCCAGGCATGGGCATGGCTGTGTGGGGATCGAGGGTGGTTGGGCACCCGCTGTTCTGCCATTACTAAACCCATTTTGGGGGACTCAGATGTTTGCCAGACAATCTGCCATGGGGGCTGGGGAGGCAGGAGTGGTTCACAGTTCCCAGACTGGAATGCACAGAAAGGGGTCAGGTCCCCACATTGAAGAATCTACTTTGGGGCTGACAGCACGTGACATCCCTGCAGGGGCTGATACCAAGATGGGTGCCGGCAGCAGCTGAGAGGGACATGACTCTTGGCCAGGCACAGGCTGAGGACTCCACCGACTGTTTAGGACAGTGACCTTGAGGAAGGGACCGACCCTCTCTGGTCTGCGAAATGGAACAAGCACAATGGTGCCCACTTCCTGGGGAGTCCCTTGTTTATTAGGAGGTGATTTTGCCCTTCCTTCCTTAAAAAAAAGTTACAGGCGTGCAAGGAAGAGACCACACAGCTATCCATTGTAAGTGTATAGTTCAATGAGCTTTCATTCAGACGGTGGTGTGGACTCCTCCAATCCCACTGAGAATGCTCCCACCCCCCTAAAGTTCCTGCAAGCCCTGGTCTCCACCCCCCCGCCCGCCCTGAGCCTGAAGCAGCTACCCTGGATCTGTGTTCCGAAGGTGAAACACCGAGCTTGTTGCTTAGCCGAGGTCTCTGAGTCACCTGGGCTGAGTCCTCTGTAAATGCTGCAGGGACATTTAAAGGTGTCTAGAACCAGCAGCTCACTTCTCCAGGTAGAGCCATCCACACTGCTACCACTAGGCTTATGCACTGCCCAACCTACACACCCAGCCTTGGCAGCCTCGTCTCTATGCCTCTGTTGCTGTCCGTGACGTTTCTCTAAAAATCGTATTTCCTGAGGGAAATGCTCATGGTACAGCAACTGAGACAGGCCTGAAAACCCTGAAAAAAGTAGAATATTTATGTGTTTAAAAATGTGTATAAGCCAGGCATGGTGGCTCACACCTGTAATCCCAGAACGTTGGGAGGCCTAGGTGGGAGGACCATTTGAGACCAGGAGTTCAAGACCAGCCTGGGCAACATAGAGAGATGTTGTCTCTACGAAAAAGTTTAAAAATTAGCCGAGTGAGCCGGGTTCGGTGGCTCAGCCTGTAATCCCGCGTCTTGGGAGGCTGAGGTGAGTGGATTGCCTGAGCCCGCGGGTTCAAGACCCGCCTGGGCAACTTGGCGAGACCTCATCTCTACAATAAATCAAAAATCAACCGGGCGTGGTAGCATGCACCCGTAATTCCAGCTACTCGGAAGGCTGAGGCAGAAGGATCGCTGGAGCCCAGCGGGTCGAGGCTGTGGTGGCGGGGAGTGGCCACTGCACTCTACTCTGGGCAACAGAGTGAGACTCCAACTCAAAAATAAATAAATACATAAATAAATAAAAAATAAAAATTAGTCAAGTGGCCGGATGTGATGGCGTGCACCTGTAGTCTCAGCTACTCATGAGACTGAGACAGGAGGATCACCTAAAATCAGGAGTTGGAGGCTGTGGTGATCCATGATTGTGCCACTGCACCCTGTCTTGGGCAACAGAGTGAGACCCAGACTCAAAAAAAAATGTGTGTATATGTGCACAAATTAAAAAATAAAGGACTGGAAGGAATGTGCCAATCTTTTTATAGCAGGGTGATAGATTCAGGTGTGACATTAACTTGATTTTTTATACTTTACCACACTCACTAAGTATTCTAGAAGATACATGTAATATTTATCATGAAATGTGTTATTTGGTTAAAAATAGCAATCATGCATTTATTCTTCTCTTTCTTCATTAATATGGGTTGATTGATTCCTATGGTGACAAAGTAAAAAAAAAAAAAATCTTTGAAATTTTGCTTCTGGAGCAAAGTGAGAAATACTAAACAAAATGGCCCATGTCTCTGATCTGCACATGTAAGCACGCGTATACACACACACACACATGCCGGAATAGACTCTTCCACAAGACGATTTTTTTAGCTTGACCAAGTGAGATTCTGCAAGACAAATCTGACTTGTCCCATTGCATTAAATGTTCTCTCATTTCCAGATTCGCCCACACAAATCCAAGGATAAAATATTTCCTTTTCTCCAAAGGCGATCACCCCTCCATTTGTAAAAATTTAGGCATTTCCCGACCATGAACTCTCTGCACATGGCGGGCACACACAAAAATCAGCTGGCCGCTGAATGAATGAAATACCGATTTCTGAACCACCAGGAAAGCAGTCATTATTTCCTGGAGGGCATTTCAAGGGCGGTTTTCTGGAGCGATTCTTCCTAGTAAGCTATTTTCTATTCATCCGCAAACATCTCTCACATCTCTAGGAGAAACTTTCTTTCTATCTGATACGTAACAGTACGCTTCAGGCAGGAAACTGATCATTTTATGAAAAAAAGGGAAAGTTTAAATTTTTCAAAAGCACTTTTTGAGTTAAAGTTAACCGCATAGCATTCAATGTAATGCCATGCAAATTGTCATTAAACGTCACTAGTATTAAGGTGTAGGTGCATACACAGCCCCCAGCCCCGTGGAAGAGGGCATTCACTGTATTATTTCTGCTACCCTTTTGCTTAAACCAGTTTTATTTAGAAACACCATTGTGTGCATTCCCATATCACAAAGTATGGTTTGGGCTCAGTTTATGCTGGAAGATGCTTCTTCCTGGGACTTTCTGGAACACTGTTTCTCCTCAGGTGCTGATTTTGTCCCCCAGGGAACATTTGTCTGGAAACAATTTTTTTTTTTTTTTATTGCCTTGCAGGGGCAAGGGAGGAAAGGTTCCTGCTGGCCTCCAGTGTGTAGAAGTCAGAGAGGAGGCCACAAAGAATGATCCAGCCCCCAATGTCACCAGTGCTGAAGCTGAGAAATCCTGCTAAAACAGACGAGAATTAATACAACAAAAATCTTGAAAATATTCATGATTTCACAAGCAGTGTGTTGATTTCCTGGAAAACAAAAGCTTGTACTTTTGAAAAACATCAAAAACAAGTGGGCCGGGCGCTGTGGCTCATGCCTATAATCCCAGCACTTTGGGAGACCGAGGTGAGAGGATTGCCTGAGTCCATGGGTTCAAGACCAGCCTGGGCAACTTAGAGAGACCTCGTCTCTACAACAAATCAAAAAATTGCCCAAGCATGGTGGCACGTGCCTCTAGTTCCAGTTACTTGGATGACTGAGGCAGAAAGATTGCCTGAGCCCAGCAGGTCGAGGCTGCGGTGGCTGTGAGCATGCCACTCTGCACTCCATCATCCTGGGTGACAGAGTGAGACTCCAACTCAAAAAACAAGAAAAAAAAACAATAAACGACAAGCAACTTGTCTTGGGGGTGGATCAAGGGGGCTTCATGGACTGAGTCCTAGTACGGCTCATCGGTCTGGCTAGAACTTCAAGTTCATACAAGCTCTCAAAAGACAAACAGACAAAAGCCCTCCGTTCTCTTCACTCTTCACAACTCTCCCTTCTTTGGCCACCACACCAGGGACAGTGACGTCATCCCACAGTGGGAAGCCAAAATGCTTGGGGTCAAACCAGACCATCGACAGACAGCTGGGAGCTGCAGACCCGGCCCCAGCGATGGGTTTATACCGTGGGCACCACAGACAACTCCGGGGCCCTTGTCATGTCCAAAAAGGGACCACGGACGGCGTTGACTTCCTCCTTTCTAATTATCTGCACTCTCCGGCCTGCTCATGACAGACGTGCATTACTGGGTTTAAAAGAGGACAAGACCGTTGACATAAACCTAACCCCTCTTTTGACCCCTTCTGAGATACCATTTTCCAGCCATCTCAAGAAGGAAACACAATAAAAATGACCCCAGGTTGGGTACCAGGAGGGTCAGTTTCCTTCTCTTAGGCAACAGGTTGGCATCAGCACGTTCAAGCTCAGCTGTGTGGGGCAGAGACCCGGCAGCAACACAGGCTTCGCCATTCAGGTCACCAACTAGAGAAAACCCAGAGGCCACAGGAGCTTTGCTGGTGCTTGGTTACTCTGGAACCAGTGTGAAAGGACACGGCCTGGGCCACGGCGCTGACGCACCGCTGTGCTGCTTTCGGGATCTTTCAAGAGACTCTGCAGAGCTGGTGTCACTGGCCCCTTTGACAGCCAGGACGCTGCGGCTCAGGGCGGGAGGGATGTGTCTCACTGACAGACAAGCAGTTTCTTCAAATGCCCAGCACAACACAGGAGCCTCTGTACAGGTTCTGAGGAAGAAGAGCCTTTTCTGAACACGCACAAGATGCTGAACACCAAGGCCACCGTGAAGGATCCTCGTTCCAGCCCCCTACGAGGAGGCTCTGACAAACTGGAGTTTCTCTCTCTCTCTCTCTCTCTCTCCTTCCTTCCTTTTTTTTTCAGAAACAGTCTCTCTGTGGCCCACACTGAAGTACAGTGGCATGATCATAGCTCACTGCAGCCTCAAACTCCTGGGCTCAGTCAATCCTCCTGTTTCAGCCTCCTGAGTAGCTGAGGCTACAGGTACACATCAAAACACCAGGCCAATTTTTTTTTGAGAGACAGGGTCTTGCTATGTTGCCCAGGTTGGTCTCGAACTCCTGGTAAAGAGAGGGGGAGAGCTCTTGGGAATCTCTGGTTTTTGCCGGGTGTGAGGTGGCAGTGACCTCAACCCCAATGTGTACCTTATGAATCTATAAGTCAGCAGAGTCTGTAACCGTGGGCAAGTATATGTGACAGCCTGTGGTACCAGGGCTTCTCAGGACACACTTTAGAAAACCTTGCAACAGTACTGAGAAGCCTCAATAAAGGGGCCCCAATATCGTTCATGTTGTACAGGGGAAACTGAGGCCTGGAGAGGGACCTGAGGGCATCCAGGGACCCACACCAAGTTTTTGACAGAGGCAGGAGTGGGGGTGGTCTTGGGGCTCCTCACATAGTGTTCTTTCCCGAGTCTGAAGCCAGTGCTACGGAACATGTGCAGAAGTGGACTCTGGAAACCGGCCAGGCGGCCCCAAATGTCACACTCTATAGGCCACACGAGCCGATGCAGCCGGAAAGACAGCAGCCAGAACATCTGAGCATCAGGACTTCTGAGAACAAACAGATGCTTGCCTTCCATTCAGAAAGAGGCTCCAGCCCGCTCCTTCTCAGCGAACTTGGGTGTGTAATTTAAATCTTATTAAATAATGAATCTGGGTCAGCGGTGGTTTATAGATTACCTTCATTAACTGGATAAAAATAATCACCAGCTCAAGAGTGAGTCATAACAGCCATTTAAAAAGAAAAAAAAAAGCTACAGCCTCGCATTGGTTGGGGTGTGAAGACATGTCTCCAATTATTTGCCAAAGATTCCGGAGATTGGCAGAAATCGCCATGAATTTGGCCTGAGACAACTCCCTTTTTCTCCCCTTAACTTTCAAGCCTTTCAGGAGAAATTTAATCCATATGTTTCAGATTTGTTTACGTTTAAGCCATCACAACAGTGCTTGTAAGAAGCATTTGATGTCCAGGAACGCTTCCCCTTCTCTGTTAGAGGACTTTGGTCTTTGGACCAGAAAGTTGTCTCATGCCAGGATGAAATGAGGCTGCCGCCGAATGGGCGCCCTCTCCTGCCTTCCCACCTGCCCTCTGGCCTGGGGACTTCTCTCTCGCTCAACCCTCAGAAGTCTCCCCAGGGTGGAAGACAGCCCTAAGGCACTGGTCCCACAGCAGTGATCCACCCAGCTCCTGTCCCATAGTAAAGACAGCAGCTTGAGTTTATTGAGCACCTACCATGTGCCAGGCACAGAGCTGAGCTTTGGTCAACAATTGGATGAGGCAGGCGCTTTTAATATCCATATTTTAGGGACTGGAAAACCGAGGCTGAAAGAGATGAAGGGAGTTGTCCATGAGCACAAAGCTAGAGTGCTGCTGAGGTGGGAGACAGAAATCCTGAGCATCTTAGAAAAGGCGCTGAAACTCGAAGTGTATTAAGACTGCCGAGTAGGCTGGAACGAAGGAGGGAAAGATTTTGAGAGGGAGGGGTAGGGCCACTCCACCCTGCTTCCCTCCCTTGCTCCCCACTCATCTTCCTCCCTCCCTCTCTCCTCTCCTTTTCCCTCCTTCCTTCCCATACCTATGAATTTAAATTGCTTTCCTGGGACTTTGGGGGGATGTTCTTTAAGTAGAAACGTAGAATTTGCTTTCACATAATTGTAAATATTCTGCATCAGACTTCCTGTCCTTCTGACCACTTCATGCTTTCACTAAGGGTGTGTCGACTTTGTCAAAAGTGTTTTCTGAATGCCCCTTTCGTGGCTGCCCACGGTCCCTCGCCGTGACGTGCGTCATCTGCCCTTTGGGTGAACGCTGGGTGGCTTCTGTGTTTTGGTTGTAGTCTGGGACTAACGACATGCAACCATTGTCATGCACGCACCGAGGAACGCGCTTTGGCCTCAGTTCTGATTCCAGCTCAGAATCTCTGGGGTCACATCCTAGATTGATAAAAGAATACAAATAGCTGCCACTTGTTGAGCGCTTACCAGGGGGCAGACCCGCCGGCTAAGTTTTTACAGTCATTAAGCCATTTAATCCTCACCACAACCTCAGGTAGCTAGGACTGGAGCCCATTTCTCGCAAGGGAAGACTGAGGCTCCAGGGTAGATGGAACCCACCTTCGTGCCAGCCATAGGGCTTCAAAGTGTCGCTGCTGGGATGTGGAGGTGGGCGTGCCATGCGTGTTTCCTGGGGTGGCCATCACTGGTTACCACCAACATGGTGGCTTCGGACAACAGAAGTGTTACCTCGCAGATATCAGCAGGACTGGGTCTCCACAGAGGCTGAGGAGATCCACTCCACTCTGCTCCGCTCCCTGACTCCTGAGGGTCTTCGGCCTCCTGGACTTAAGACACATCGCTCCAATCTTCGTCCTCGCTGTCACACGAGCGTTCCCTCTGCCTCTCTGCTTCATCTCCCTTTCTGTCGCTTGGAAGGACCCTTGTCACAGGGCTTGGGGCCACCGTGATCTGAGGGGATCCCATCATTGCAAGATCCTCCCCCTGGCAGGGGCTTATTCCAAGCAGAGTCCTGTGCTGAGGGTCTGGATGGAAGTGTCTCTTGGGGAAGGTGAGGGCACCATTCAACCCACCAAAGGTGCGTTGTTTCTAAGTGGGTTTCTTGGGGGGGGCGCTCAGCCATGACCTGAGGATGAGGAGGGTTGGCCTCAGGAAGGGCAAGGAGGCGTTCTGGGCCGAGGGACTGGCCTGCTGCCCTGCTCCTCCCTGTCTGTGGCTGGACCAACAGCTGCCCTGCCCCTTAGGGAGCCACTCTGGGCTCTGACCTGGAGGCCAGACTGCAGCAGCTGGACACGCCCACCTACTGCGGCTGGACACGCCCACCCACAACGAGGGCTGTGTTCTCCGTGCTGGTGAAGGGATGCTTGGGGCCCAAGAGTGAGTCAGCAGAAGCGTCCCTAAGGAGGGGGTCCGGCGGGCGGCAGTCCCCTCTGCTCCTCAGCACTCCTGGTCCCCAGCTCTGTCTGCAAAGCACTGTGCATCGCATGTGTTCTCGGTTTTTCTGCTTCCAACATGCATTCGGGACTCTTCAGGGGGAGTGCACACCAACAGGGCTAGAGAGAAAGCTCCCGGGCAGGGCCCCAAGAATCTACAGCACCCCCAGCATGCAGGACTTCTCTGGGCTTTCCTCCCTCAAATGTGCCAGGGCCTGTGCCGTCGGGAATGTTTGCCCTGGCGCTGTGTGAGGAGCAAGTCCTGCTCAGCCACCTGGAAAGAGGAGACCTTGGCCTGCGATGCCAAAAGATTTTGGTCTCGGTTTCCTCACCCGCGTAAAGCATGGTAATAACGGAAACCCAGTTCCCAGGGATGTCAGCGCTTGGATGTACAGCGCTTGGAACAGTCCTGGGGTGGCAGGGGAGTGCTGTCCCCATCAGCAGGGGTGCACTCGACACTGCGTGGGTCCTCTGCTGCCAGGGACACAGAAGGGAGCACAGTGATGACCCTGCCCATGGGAGCCTCCACTCCAGTGCAGGAGACAAAAGGCAGATGGCCGCAGCAGGATGTCAGCCAAGATGCCGCGGATGAGGGGTAGAGTGCTAGGTGGAGGAGAGGGCACTGCAGAGACTGGAAGAAGAAAGGGAGGAAGGAGGGAGGGAAGGAGGGAGGAAGTTTTAGCCCAGTGGTTTTCAGCTGGGCGATGTTGGCCCCCAGGGTCTTCTGGCAACGACTGAAGACATTTTCGGTGTCAGAGCCGGGCCCTCAGCAGTGGGTGTGTTGCCAGCTCCTGGTGGGTCGAGGCTGGATGCTGCTTCATACCCTACCCAGGACATGACTACACAACTAAAGCTTGTCCATCCTAGGCCAGCAGTGCCCAAGCCGACACACCCATTTTTTCCTATGCTTGTATATTTTTTAATAGCAAAAACGACACTGTATTGTACATATAATTCATAGCCTGCTCAGAATATGTGATAATATATCAGGAATTGTATGTATCCAAAAAATGTCTTCCTTTTATAATTCATTCGACGCTGCCGCATAGCCCAGGGTACGTGAGTACAATCTAGAATCCGCCGATTTACTATGGTCAATTCTAGCTTTTCACTGTTAAAAACAACCCTGTGGTACACAGCCTCTCCCGATCTCTTACCCGTTGGTTCCTCTTTCCTTGGAATCAAGTCCTTCACAGGGAATGGCTTCATAGAGAGCCGACAGGCCTTGAAGGCTGCTGCTGCAACTCACAAGGCCACAGGGTGGACCTTGGCAGCCTGGCCTGTACTTACTGGCTGCCAGACCTTGAGCAGGTTGCTGGGCCTTGTTGTGTCTCCATGGCCGTGCTGTGAAATGGGCTGAGTGGTAATTCTGCCTCTTCAAGCGGTTTCGAGGTCTGGAGGATGAACGTAAGGTCCATGGCATGGGGGCTGGTACTTAGCCTCGGGAGGGCCCGTGAGGAGGCCCCCAGCCCCTTTCCACCCCTTAATGTGCTCAAACCGGCGGGGACCACCACAGCTCCTCTCCCAGGAAGGAGGGAACAGCAGGAGTTACCGAGCTCTTCATCTCTCAAAGCGGATCACTGAAACTGACATCACATGATTGTGATTGGTAAGAGGCCGGGGGTCCCTGTCAATCGCATGAATAAAGTAGTGATTTGACAGTTGGGCAGGCAGTGGGGCTGGGCAGTCAGCCCAATCCTGGCTGCGAAATGGGCAAATGTCATATCTGGAATAGCACGAGCCCCTCCGAGTGAATGCCCTAGAAAGGCTTAACTTTTTTTTTATTTTTAATTTTTGAGTTGGAGTCTCACTGTGTCGCACAGGCTGTAGTGCAGTGGCATGCTCATGGCCACTGCAGCCTCAATCTGTTGGGCTCCGGTGATCCTTCTACCTCTTCCTTCCACGTAGCTGGAACTGCAGACGTGCACCACCACACCCAGCTAATTTTTTGATTTATTGTAGAGACGAGGTCTTGCCAAACTGCCCAGGCTCGGGCAATCAATCCTCTTGCCTCCATTTCCCAAATGCTGGGGTTACAGGTGTGAGCCACTGTGCCCGGCTAAAGCCTTATCTTTCAAAACCTGAGATTCACCATGAGCACACACTTCTTAGGTAACTGGAAGCTGATCTGCTCAGGGTCACACCGTAATGTGCACGGCTGCCTATTTTAGTCAAAGCCATGAGTTTTTATTGGGAATGTAGAAGTGAGTCGAGCAAAAAAAGAGAGATCCCCGCCTCATGGCACACGCCAACACTTATGCCTGGTGGGCTAATGGTTAAAGTGTTAAGTAAACAAGTAAACAAATATCATAATGAATAAAACTAAAAGGAATTAGAAAGTAGGTATGAGTGAATATTTTATAATTCTATCTTGGGGGTAGAGTCTTTTAATTAATGGTGCTGAAGACTAAAACCATAAAGAACAGCTTTACCTAAAAATTAAACTCCGAATAGCAAATTAAAAATTATAAACAAGTTGAGCTATAACTAAATTTAGAAAATGTGGAAAAGGTGACAAATATGTTGTATAGAGCCTTAATATATAAAGAGCAATTGCTAATCAATAAGAAAAAGTCAAACATACTAGTATAATGTAAACAGACAAGTGTGTAAACAAGAAATACAGATGACAAAAAAATAAGAAAGAAAGTAGAATCACATCAACGATTTCAGTGCCTGCCAGGCATTTGGAAAAAGTGTTGCTGGGTGCCTAAACCTGTCCTGAGTCACACAAAAGCGTCACACAAAAGAAGTGCTCACTGAGCCTTTAGCAGGAGTTCCAGAGAGTTAGGACAAGCACAAAACTCAGCTCTGTCCCCACGCCTGAGAAAGTCAGAGCAGCAGCCCCTGGAGAAGCCCCTGCCTCTTAGTAGCTGTGTAACTTTGGCAAGTCTCTTTCCTTCTTGCCTGAGAAGGTTCGTAAATGAAGAACACAGGGACAATAATGAAACCCACCGACCTTGTGAGACTGTTGCACAGACAAGCAAGTTAACACATGTCAAGTACTTAGACCAGCGTCTGGCTCATCAGAAGGACTCAACTGCCAAGTGCGGAGACAGAGCTAACCGGGAAGCAGGAGACGCCCATCCGTTCATTGATCCGTTCATTCAACAAATACTTAGTCAGTGGCTGGTGTGTGCCAGGTGTTAGCATGGCAACGACGAGTCCCATTAAGTATTAGGACAGAAACTGAGGCAACTGAAGAAGAAACGACCTTGGATCAGGAAACATCTCTTCAGACAACCTAACGCCACCTCCAGGGTGTTTTCCAAGAAAGGAATGTCCAGGCAGAGGAAGCAGTCAAGTCAGACTCTCAGATGTGCAAAGTAATCTTGCTCCGTATTTTCTCACAGCGAAGCCCTGTCGTTAAGGGGGTGGGCTGGGGAGTCAGACAGACAGCTATATCCGGCCAGCCTCTGCCAGCTTTCCTGTGGTGTGTGTGTGTGTGTGTTTCCCCTCGGGTTCTTGATGGATATTTCTCTGCTTCAATGTTCTCACCTGGCATGTCTCGTGTGGCTTGGGAGGTTTGTTGATTTCAGGCATGTAGACTACTTAGGAGAGGGCTGGCATGTTGGCATGTCAGGAGGGCAACATGGAAAGGCCATTTGGCTGGAAATTGATCTCTCTGGATGAATTTCTAATTAGGCACACACCTGACCCCCAAAGGTCTTTGCTCGAAAGTGAGGACTACCCGCAGCCGGAAGCTGGACTTCTCAAATGGGCTTCGAGATGATTCTAATTCAGATTCTTCAGCCATTTCACTGTTGACATTTGAAGTCAGATTTTTCTTTATCATGGAGACAGAGTCCTGGGCACTGTGGGATGTTAACAGTCTCCCTGGCCCCCACCCACAAACTTCCAGTATCCAGCCCACCACCGCCACCGCCACCGCCTGGTTTGGTTATTAAAACATCGCCAAATGTTCCCTGAGGGCAAAACCACCCTGTTGAGAACCACTGCTCCAAGCCAACATAGGATGATTGCACTCTGATGTCCACAGGCCAAATTCAGGCCCCAAGTGTGTTTTGTTTGATTCAGGAAACATTTAAAAATCTCCTTTGATGAACTCACAGTAGATTCCTGAAAAGCAAGGCAAGACGTTTCATGTAAAAATCCAGCTTTCTGACATCTCTTTAAAATAGGACTGTCTCTGTTTATTGCAGCATTATTTACAATAGCAAAAATAGGAAACCAACCTTGCTGCCCATTGAAAGAGGACTGGATACAAAAAAGCATGGTACATATACATGATGGAATATTATGCAGCCATAAAGAAGGCCAAAATTATGAACTTTGCAGCAACTTGGATAGACTTAGAGGCTCTAATACTGAGTGATACAAGAACAGAGTATTACAAGTTCTCACTCATAAGCGGACCTTGAATAACTATCATAATACCATAAGAAAGGGATCGACAGTAGTGGGAAACTGCCAGGAGAGGAACAGGGTGGGACTGGCAATAGTGGGAAATTGCTGGGGCGGGGAGCACACCTCATCAACAAGAGTATCTGCAAAATGAACATTTGTATATCTAACCCTGAATTGTACCCCATATGTTTAAAATTTAAAATAAAATAGGACTGTCTGGTAACACCAGGCTTGCATCCCAACATGAAGCTGTTACTAGGCACCGAGTTATGCCTGTCCTCCAGATGGGGCATGGGCTCCCTGTTACCACAGTCCCCATCACTCTCTACTGTGTGCCCCAAATGTGCAGGACGACTCAGTCTCTTTCTATCCTGTTCCATTTCCACATTCATGCAGCCCTGCCGGACCCTGAAGGTGCTGGAACTTGGAATTCTTGATCTAAAGGGCTTGCATGAGCGCACAACACACACACACACACACACACACACACACACACACACACACACACACACACACACCCCCATAGCTCACGGCCACTGGGGGACACACCTGGGTGTGAGGCTCTGACCTTTGAAGTCCCAGCTCCCCTCAGGGGCCCTTTGAGCGTCCCTCCGTGCTGGATTGATGGATGGGATGGCGCTGCTCTCAGAAACGGCCGCATGTGTTTATTATGGCGACGAGTGTGGGCCGCCCGGTCCTGGCTTGTGTAAGTGTCAACTAGTGACAACATGTGCTCTACAGAAGGCAGATGTCAAGGGGGCTGGAGCCGCGGAGTGGCCGCCCGCACCGTGGAGACCACCCAGGGGCAGCGCTCATGCTGGCCTGGGCTGCCCCGGTCTTTGACAGAGAGTGAGAGGAGAGAGAGACATGGTGCCCCAGACCTGCCGGCTGGCCGTGAAGCTTGCAGCCCACCGGGTGCGGGGCCAGAGGTGCCAGACCTGGAGCTGCTGCCCCTGGGAGAGCCCGCAGGCTCTGCACAGCCACTCGGCTCTGTGTCTCTGGAAGATTCCCATGTCCCTTCCCGGTTCTTCCAGGTCACACAATCAGACACCACCAGGAGGAACAGTCCCTCTCCTCTGCTCGACAGTGACTCTGATGGAGGCCTGATGCCCGGTCACCTTTGTCCACTTCAAGTACATGTTCTTGTTGAGATTCCACCACAGCCGGAGGAGGACAGTGACCTACTAGCCCAAACTTGTTGGAGTTCAAAAGGTATATCTGCAACCTGGACTTCAGCTCCCGGCGCAGTGAGCTGAACGCCCAGCAGACATCGGTCAGTCAGTCTTTTCCAACTCAGGATGGAAGTTCTGTCATCCTCCCACTCTACAGGCAGAGAAACCGAAGCTCAGATGATCTCTGTCTCCTCCTCCTCCTCTTCTTTCTCCTCCTCCTCCTCCTCCTCCCCCTCCCTCTTCTCCTTTATGTCCAACGCTTACTGCCACCCTCTCCATTAACCCTCCCAACAGCCCTGTGAGGTGTATGCTCTTGTCACTCAACTCTCAGGTGAAGGAGTCGAGGCTGAGCGGCCCACTTGGAAGTCTCAGACCCAGCCCTCCAGGAAGGCACAGAAATCACCCAAGGTTCCCTACTGCCTGTCTCCCTCCTGTTCCAAGGATGCGGCCGAGACAGGCCTGGAAGTCCTGCTTCCACCCTGCCCATGGGCCCTGACCTTTTTTTGTTTTTTTAACAAAACTGTGCAGGCTCTATCCCGCTCTATTCAGAAGGCCACCATATATATTATCCAAGCTCTGGAGTCCACCAGACGAGGGCTCAAACCCAGCACCACCTCCTATCCTCTGATTGTGTGGACTTGGCAAATTATTTTTCCTCTGGAAGCTTCTATTTCCTCCACTGTAAAATGGAGCATGGGTTAGCATGAGACAACACGCAAAAGGTGTGATTCACCCCATGCTCGACACGGGACAAGGCCAATTGTGTTCGCTGGCAGCTTTTAGTCATGTTGAGTGTTCTCTGTTCAGTCCTTTCCTGGGCTCAGAGGCCTTGGTGGTGTTCACATGGGTGACAAGACATGTATGTGATCCCAAGATGGATGCTTTCCATTTCTTACATCCTACATCTTTCTTTCGTATCTGGAGATTTTGCAAAAGCCCAACGCCTTATCATTTGAACAAACATGGCCAATGAGAATTTTGGGATCTAAAAAACAAAACTAGGTGAACTTGAACAAAGGCAGGGGGTGGGGAGGATTCCCCTGACAGATGGAACTCTTCCGAGAAAATGTGCACACTTATTTTATTTTATTCTTAATTGAGGCAGAGTTTTCTCAGCTTCGTAGATATGTATCAAATAATTATAGCTCAACTGCTGTAATTCAGCACCAGGGCTCTGGTGAAATTATTTTTAAGTGCATCACCCGAGCTGTTTGATGTTTGATTCACACCTGGACGTCAAGACACTAAGCAGAAACTTAACACCATGTTCCTGTGGCAGCTGCTGTCCCCGAGCTGAGGACAGCTGCTGCCTGGAGATTAGAGGGTGCTGACCAGCAGAGTGACAGACCCACCAGCCAACCTAGTTGCCCAGAACCAAGGAGCTTCCCGGGGGGGCAGGACTTTGGGCACTAAAACCTGGAAAGTTCCAGGCAAACCAGGATGAATCAGCCACCCACCTAGCTTACCAAATCTGTGTTCTGACCTTTCCCAAGCAAACAAAACCACATTTGAATCAGGACAACAAAGCACCCTGCAGAGAAGGTGCATTTCCCAGCTTCCCTTGCAGCTAGAAGTGGTCATGTGACATGGTTTTGGCTAAGGAGATGTGAGAAGTCCCACACAGGGTTTCCGGGGAAGCTCTTTCAAGGGGCCTAATTCGACAGGTGCCTGTCCTCTCTGCCTCCTGCTTCCTGTGCCTCCCTTCCTGGACCACCTTAGGACCACAAGGTGACCTCAAGTGTAGACACTGCACATCTAGGATGGCAGGACAGAACGCAAGGAGCTCAGGTCCCTGAAAACATTAAGGTTCCACCATCCCATCTGGGCCTCTTTATTTTACCTAAGAGATAAATAAGTCCCTGACTTCTTTAAGCCACTCTTTTACAGGCTTCTGTTAATAGCCTGCCAAATCAGTAAAGTGACCCACCAATCTGGTTTGCCTGGGATTGTCCCAGTTTTAGCATTGAGACCCCCTAGCCCCAGACAAACCAGGATAGTGGGTCAGCCCAGAACACGATTCCTAACGGCCACAATTAGGGTCTGAGGATCGGGGGTGGATTCGTTTGGGAGGAAGTTTCAAAGAAAAGCTCACATTCTTTTTTGAGCACCTACTAAGTGCTTGCACAGCACTCAGCTCCAAGAACAGAGTGGGATATAAAAAAGTCGATGGCTCTGCCCCTGCTTTGCAAGACAGGTAATGAAAGAGCAGCAAGTAAACAAAGATATGACTGAACTTGGGGAAAGAGTTGGGAAGGAAAGATGTGGAGGTGTGTGTAGAGGAAGCAGGGAGCTGGAGGCAACTGCCTAGATGGGGGAGCAGGGAAGACCCCACACTACCTAACAGGTGAGTGGAGACTGAAGGCCATGGGCCAGTCTGTGAGTGGTGCTCCAGGCAGAGGGACTTGCATTGGAGGCCGGGGGAGCTCTCTGAGTCAAAGACACTGAAAGGAGTCAACATGGCTGACACCAGTGGAGGAAGGGGGGCAGGGAGGAGCTTGGACAGGGAAGGAGGGGCTGCATCTGCCCAACTTGAGGGTCTGGCTTTGAATTTCAGTTCTGCCACTTACCCGCTGTGTGACCGTGAGTACGGTGGTTAACCACTCTGAACCTCGATTTTCTCACTTGTAAAACAAAATCCTCGCGGAGTGGTTTGCGATAGAGAAATAAAAACAGAAAGTCTGTGGGCCATAGAGAAAATGATAGCTCTCAGTTTCTGTCCCAAAAGAGACATGTTTTCCCAGATGAAGTTCACTGAATCAATGACACAGAGGAAGGAAGTGGCTGAGACTTGCTGAAGCAAGCCAGCTGTCCTGTAAGGGACCCTCCACTTGCTGACTTCATCTTTATGGTCCTGCCAAAGGCCTCCCTGTCCCTCCTACCCTGCTCTGTCCCACGTCATGGAAGGCAACACCTAAACAGGTAATAATGGGCAGTTCTCCAGGTCGTGCTCACCCCTCATCCAATCAGCTGAGGGTGGGGCCTGGGGTCACTTAGGCTGATGGCGCCCACCCTGCAGGACTCCCTCTGCTCTGAGGCCCTGTCTCTCACTACTGCAATCAGATCAGTATCTTTTCAGAAGTCTTCAGAAGCACTCAGGAACTCCTGACTTAATTAAGTACATAGGGAATGACATTGTCTCCATGACATGAGGCTGAGAGGCAGATGTCTCTGGTTATGGAAAGAGAACCAGCTCAGCGATGCCATCAGACTTTGGTTCTTTCCTTTTGCTGCTCTGTCAGCCTCAGGGTCTTGGCTCTGCCCTCGAGCAGCCTCCCTCGTGCCCACGAGATGGGCATTTTAGTCTGAATGTCTAAACAATCACACTCAAGGGAAGGAGAAGGACAGGCTCTTTTGCGCACCTCTCTTTTGAGGCTCATGCGATGTTTTTCGGGACGCCCCCTTTACAGACCCCCTCACAGCTCCTAGGCAGAAGTGGATCACATGCACCCTTCTTCACCACACCCTGGAGAAGGCCACAGGGCCACCATGGAAGACCTGCCTCAAGACCTAACTGTTTCTCTCTTTCCCAAAGCCCCTCACTATTTCTGGACCTGTCTCCTTCTCATCACCCTTTGTGATAACAACACCCTCAGAGCAACCCTTCCTGCCTTCCGTCTCCCATCCCACAAGTGGTGGCCATACCAGTGTTCCAGGAATATTATTTTACATGCCACTTTCCTGCTCAAGAACAAACGATAACTCCCTGTGACTTTCTGTGTCCAATCACAACATCTCTGTCTAGATTTCAAGCCTCCTTAAGACCAGTGACCCTCAGATACCACCTGCCAGTTATTTCTGGCATGTCCTAATATCCATCATTTTTATCAAAGCAGAGTACTCTTGGACAGTGTCCAAGCACCATGCCAATTTCTACTTCGTTTTCTCAATCTTTTTTTCCACCTGAAGTGCCCTCTCCTCTTTTCTATCTACTAAAGACCAACCCATCCTTTACATGTGGTTGGTTACAAGACGTGGTGGACACAGGCCCAGTATTCAAGATACCCCATGAGGGAATGGAGAAAACTTTCAGTCTCAGCGACTTGGCTTCGAGTCCCATTTTACCAGAGCTGTGTGACAACTGCAGGTCAACAACCTGTCTGAGCAGCCGTTTTCTCCTCTTTAAAACAGTGACAAGACATACCTCATGGTACAGCCTTGAGAGTTAAAAAGGCAAAACATACATAAAGGCCCTTAGTGCATGGCACGTACTAAACACTCAATAAATAGGAAAGCCCTGGGCTCTGCTCTGGCTCACCCCTGTGTCAACCACGTCTCCCACCCAATTTTGCCTTCATTCCAAACACACCGAAAGGCCTGAAGCATGGGCTTAGGATCCTGAGGCCAGGATATCCAAGAAGGTTTTGGGTTTGAGGACATTTTCATAAGTCTTGAATCTTCCTTTAATTCATCCATCCATCCACCCACCTACCCATCCACTCATTCATCTAACCATCCATCCATCCATCTATCTGTCTGTCTAACCATCCATCCATCCATCCATCCATCCATCCATCCTCCATCTATCCATCCATCCATCCATCCATAATCCATCTACCCAACCATCTATCCACTTGTCCATCCATCCATCCATTTATCTATCTAATCTTCATCCACCCATCCATCCATCCATCCATCTTCCATCCATCCACCCATCATCCTTCCATCATCCATTCATCCATTCATCCATCCATCTATCCACCCATCCACCCATCCATCTACCCATACAACTATCAACCCATCCATCCATCCATTCATCTGTCTAATCATCCATCCATTCATCCATTCATCCATCCATCCACTGGTACACCCATCCATCCTCTCACCCATTTGTCTAAAGATTATGAGAAAGCTCCCAAAGAAGCCACCTTTGGCATTATTGTCTCAGTTGCAATTTCCACAGGGGCCCTCTCTGTGCCCCAGCCCAGTTCCCTGACTTCTCTTCCACCTCAGAAGCTGGAGTAAATTTGCTCCTGGCCTCTGGGTGGGTTCACTCCTGGGTGTGGTACAGAGAGGCTCAACTCAACAGACGCACCAGCTGTATTCACAGGGGCTTACTGGAGCTTGGCTGAGGCACGCAGTCTCCAAGGCTGGCTGGCAAGTTGGACCTAGCTCCCCATACCTCCTGGCTACTTGCTTCCTAACATGACTGTCTCTGCATGGTCTTCACCCAGGGCCTGGCTCCCAGGCCTGCTCAGTCAGGTGACAATTGCAGACAACAGCTCTGAAATTCACTACCCATAGCAACAAGGTAGGCCCATCCCTGGGAGGCAGCCCTGAGCAAGGGTGAGGTCCCTTTTCAGCAAGACAGGAGGGGGTCAGACAGTAAATGCAGTCAGTCCTTTGCAAGGGAAGACAGAAGCTGCCCCTCTCTGGGGCATTTCAACATGAAACACTGGCTGCCAGTTCTCATTTCTCTCTCTACTGCTCAAGGCCAAGCTCAAAATCAGAGGTAGATGGAGGACAGACATCTTGACCCCACTAGTCCTGAACAAAAGACAGACGCGATCTCCAGAGAGCTTACCTAGATGGGGGTCAAGACTTCTGAAAATGTTCTCCAACCCAAAGATCCCCTCAGGCGTCCTTCTGGTCTCAGCATCCTAAACCCACGCTGAGGACCTGTCAGGTGTTTGGTAGAGGTGACACAGGGTGGGAGGCATGGTGACCCAGTGATGAACAAGAGCAGAACCCCAGGTTTCTTTCTCTGGAGACCATGGGCTTGTTGCTTCTGCTTGTAGGTCTGCAAGGCCAGGTCACAGCAGACATGGCAGGCAAATGCCATCTCCTCTGCTGGCTGATATTGATGAGTAGTGCCTGCCTGGTGCTCTGGGCTGACTTCTGCAGCTGAACCCAGGATTGCGGCCCTGTTGTCACTGTAGCTAAACCAACACTTGCAGAGAACGACTATGGATTTTACATATGCCTCATTTTATTCTCACAACAGCCCTGTAAGATAGTGCTAACTGTGTCTGCTTTGTAAAACAAGCTGCTCAGAGAGGTTAAATAACCTGCCTTGGGACATATTGCCAGAAAGTGAAAGATCCTGGATTCAAAACCAGGCAGTCTGGTTTTGGAGCAGAAGCATCTTAAACTCCGTACTCTGTGGAACACCAGGATTAATTAGTGATGTCTTCCACAGGTGCTTACATGGAGTAAGGGTACCTGTGCTAAAAATTGGGCATCTCCAGATTTGCCCATCTCTGACTCAAGATTCAAAAACTCTAAGACAGGCAACTCCCTTGGGTCCCCTCCCACTGCGGGAGGCTTTCTGTCCTCTCAATAAATCCTGTTTTCTAAAAAAACCAAAAAATTCTAAGATGTGGCATCCCCGTTAGACCTGAGTCCTCCTGTCCCTGCTTACAACGTCCTCCCTTTGCACGGTAGTGAGGGACTGTAAAAATGCCCACACGTGCTGAAAATGTGCAAAGCAATCCTAATAACGCATGGGATAACTATAATTGTCTTGTGAATTTTGAAATGTTTTAAATTCAATAATTTAATAAATAAATTATTAAATTCAATAATTTAATAAATAAATTATTAAATTTAATAATTTAAAACATCAGAAAGTGTAAGAATTAAAGTGTTTTATTTCTTTGGGGGGAGAAAAACCTCTCACAACTAGTTTGAACAGTCCTTGCCTTCTTATCACATAACTTATGATGCAAAGTCAGCATCTTTTCATACTGTGGAGAACTGTCATACTCCGAAGTCTGGATCAGCTTCCTACTTTTTTTAAAGACAGAATCTCACTCTGTCTCCCAGGCTGAAGCACGGTGGTGCCATCTTAGCTTACTGCAGTCTCTAACTCCTGGGCTCAAGCAATCCTCCCACCTTAGTCTCCTGAGTAGCTGGGATTATGGATGTGTGCCACCAGACCAAGCTAAGTTTATATCCCAGGTTTTCCATTGACGATAGTGATAAAGAAGTTCTTTTTTAAAAGAAATGCATCCGGCTGGGTGTGGTGCTCACAACTGTCACCCATTCCAGCACTTTGGGAGGCCGAGGCAGGAAGATTGCTTGAGCCTAGGAGTTTGAGAGCAGCCTGGGCAGCATAGAGAGATTCTGTCTCTACAAAGAATTTAAAATATTAGCTCGGCACAGTGTCACACTCCTGTATTCCCAGTTACTCAGGAGGTTGAAGGAGGAGGATTGCCTGAGTCCAGGATGTTGAGGCTGCAGTGAGCCGTGGGCATGTACCCTGCACTCCAGCCCATGCAACAGAATAAGACTCTGACTCAAAACAAATTAATTAATTAATTAATTAAAGCATTTACCTGAGTAAGGTGAGTCGCTTGTTAGTATAAGTTGAATAAGGATACAACAACATGCCTGAGATTCTAAGTGATGATGAGGACTGGGGAGAGGACTCCCGGGGGATTATGGGAGGAGGGGTCTGTTTCACGCAGGCTCTGGGCTCAGTTTTTCTGTCATCACACTGGCTGTGACCACCTGGCTCAGCCCCATACTCCACCATCCCCTTGGAGCCTCTGCTTGGGTGACCAACACATCCCGGTCTGCCTGGGACTTTTCCGGTTTTCGCGATGACGGTCCTAGCCCACGATAGCCCTGAGCCCTGAACCAGCGGGGCCAGCCGGCCGCTGAGCCTTTGCTACCTCCCTGCTGTCACCCCGAGATGCCAGAGCCACCCTCCTCTCTCACCCTCTGGGGAGGGCGCCGCAGAGATGGCCCACGTGGCTGCATGACCTCCTGGGATGCTGTCACAGAGCTGTGTGTCACAGACTGTGACTGAGGGTCTGTGTGTGACAGAGATGGCCCAACTGACATGAGTATTTGTCAGGGCCCTTTCACTGCTGTGGACGGAACCCCAAATCGACTTCAGACAGAAAAAGTGTGTGTCGGGTGGGGAGCCCACAGCTTAGTTATCGGTGACTCGAATCACGGATGCACCCAGTGGCTGCCCTGGCCCCAGGCGAGGCAATCCTAAGTTCACATCTCTTTCTGGAGACATGGCCTCCCTGGGTGGCTTCACTCTCCGTCCATCCATCTCTACCCTAAGGAGGCCCTGGGCAATGCCAGTCCTAACTCCTACACCACTCCCACGGTGTCTCCCAAGTGTTCCTTCCCCATCTTTCTTGCAAGGAGATCTCTGATTTTATTTGGGTGGTCAGTGTACCCCGATAAAAGAACTCATCTCCCTAGCCTTGCTTGCAGCCAGGGTTATTATGTGCCCTGGTTCTGGTCCACAAAGTACACAGTGAGTGTTCTGCCAGGGGTGGGGACCACAGGCTTGTGCCTGGCCGGAACGCAGGGGGCCGAATGAACTGATAGTTGAGGGAGCTGCCGTGCTATTTTTCTGGTTACCAGCATAGAAATGCCAGCCCTCCTGGGACCCTGACGAAGGCAACACGCGCAGGATTGTGATTCATTCGTCCTGACAAGACTGGAGAGGAGGCTGTGGGAAGAGGAGCCCTGACCGTTAGCTCCCCCCGGGCCTTGAGCAAATCATTTCGACTGCTGTGGACCTCAACTTCCCCATCTGTCAAATGGGGATGAACCAGGGTGCTCAGCCTGCCTTGTGGTTCGGGGAGCATCATGGGTTGCCCCATGGGAGAAAGGGGAAGCATTTTGGAAAATGAATATACGGACGAGCCTGCCTCCCTCCTGAGAGAGACGGACAAGAGCCACGTGGCTCCGGGAGCTTAGCACCCTGGTCTGCCCCTGTGAGCCTCCACCCCCGTGCACAGAGGCCCGGGAGTTTGACAAGAGTTGCTGCTGTGTGTTCCAGAGCCTGGCGCTGCTTCCGGCATTGTTGAACCAGCGAATGAAATCGAATGTGACAGATTCAGGGTGGGGCAAGGAGCGCCACCCTGGGCCTTCGAGGTCATCTATGCACGAGCACTGGTTCTACTCTGAGAGAAACTGAGGCCCCGGCGCATCGCAGTGCACTGGAGGGGCGCGGCTGTGGAACCAGAACGGTGACACGGCTTCCCCGCATGTACGGCATGGGGTGACCCACTCGCCACTGAGTGCTCCACTCCGACTATCTCATTTAGGACTCACAACCCCACGATGCAGAAGGAGCGGTTGAGGTCCTCATTTGACAGGTGAGGACACTGACACCCAGAGAGGTTAAGTCACTTGCCTGGGTTGGCCAGTTGGACTCCGGGGCCGGGCCTCCAAGTGGAGGCTCGGAGCTCCCTCAGGCCACTGTCGTCTACCTGCCCTCTGTGCCTCCTTCTTCCTGGAGCCCTGAGGCCATTCTGCATCACTCCACCTCCTCTTGCTGCATGGCCTCCAGCTGGGATGGAGCTTCTGAGTCTCCATTTCCTCCCATGTGCAGTTGTGCAATAATAATGCCCCTGCAGCAAAAGGGTCAGCCTCGAAACCAAAAACATGGGCCCTAGAGCTTGGCCGGCGGGTGCAGGGGAGGGCAAATCCTGGTACCACCATTTGCCTACTGTGTGACCCTGGTCACATTATTTAACCTCTCTGAGGCTCACTTCCTTCCTCTTGTGTAGAAATGGGAACAACAATGAGACTGTCAGCCAGGCGCAGTGGCTCAAGCCTGTAATCCCACCACTTTAGGAGGTCGAGGCGGGAGGAACACTTGATGCTAGGAGTTCAAGACCAGCTTGAGCAACATAGCAAGACCCCAACTCTACAAAATAATAATAATGTCCACCCCACCAGCCGATGTGAGGATTCCGTGAGATACTGCCACACGCGATGACAGTGCTGGTGCCAGAACACAGCCCGGCTGGTGCAGCAGGTACATGGTGGACTTTGGAGAAAAATATCTCCAGCGTGTCCTGTCACCTTCCTGGGCCTCTCAGCCAAAGTTCCTTCTTTCCGGTTCCTGCCACGCCCAGAGGTCAGGAGACTCTTCTCTGCCTCTCCCACTCCATTGTGGACATAGACTGTATATTTCTGGGCCAGGCACGGTGGCTCACACCTGTGATCCCAGCCCTTTGGGAGGCTTAAGTGAGAAGATCACTTGAATCCAGGAGTTCAAGGCCAGCCTAGGCAACATAGCAAGACCTTGCCTCGACAAAAAAATAAAATCAGTTGGATGTGATGGTGCACACCTGTAGTCCCAGTTACTCAGGAGGCTGAGACGGAAGGATCGCCTAAGCCCCGAAGGTCGAAGCTGCGGTGAGTCATGATTGTGCCACTGCACTCCAGCCTAGGCAACAGAGTGAGTCTCTGACTCAAAAAAATGTGCATTTCTGTTGATCAAAAGCACATTTCCTCTGCATCTTTGTTGTGATTCCTACAGAAAACGCAAACACAGGCGACTTTGTGTGCTCTAACTGGAAAAAAAAAACGGTAAAACATTATTTTCAATGATTGTTAACATATCTATGCTATTCCATTGACTGGGCAATTTTAATATTTAAAGAGTGAAACAAAAGATTCTGCTAGAGCTGCAGCGCTGGGAATCCGGGGACTTTGAGTCTGGATTCCTTTCGATGGCAACGGCCAGGCCTCCCGGGAGCCTCCCCATCCCAGCTCAGCTCCCTCCTAATTAGCACCGAATAACAAAAGTCTGACAGCAGCACCTCCCCTCCAACTTCTCAAACAGCCTGTCAGAGCCGGAACTGTGTGAACAACAGCTCGGCAGATGAGGACGTTGTCATTTCTTCGGTTTAAAATAAAAGGTGCCCACCCTGGGGGGAAAAGGCCCCAGGACTTCAGCTGCAGCAAAACGGGCTGGGGTGGAGGCCGGGAGGTGTGAGGGGAGGAAGGGAAGCAGGAGGCCCGGGCAGGAGGC
This sequence comes from Carlito syrichta, assembly GCF_000164805.1. Classification (NCBI taxonomy): domain Eukaryota; kingdom Metazoa; phylum Chordata; class Mammalia; order Primates; family Tarsiidae; genus Carlito; species Carlito syrichta. Next base: position 125,196 of record NW_007234230.1, on the reverse strand, counting down.
AGGAGCCAGGGAGGGAGGCCGGGGCGGGGATGTGGCCCTGGGATCTGGGGAGAGGGCTCGGAGTGGCCGTGTGACCTTGGACGGGTGCCTTCCTTCTACAGAGAGGGGAGTGCAAGCAGGCAGGTCACTTTGCCTGGTGACAGTGGCCAGGAATGGAATAAGGCAGGGAGTGCGACGGGAAGGGTGGCTGCCTGCCGGGTGATGGGGATGGCATCCCCAGGGAGGTGGCCCTGGCGTGTAGCCCTGAAGAGCTGGGAGCGAGCAGCAGCAAGAACTTGGCAAGGGCGTTCCAGGCAGAGGGACCAGAGAAGGAAAGGCCCTGAGGTGGGAACTGGGTGTGGAGGGACCCAGCCTGGCATCAAGCCCGAGAGGGCGGCAGGAAGGGAGTCACTGCAGAGATGGCTCCGGGACTCTGCTCAGGGCGCAGCCAGTGTCGCGATTGTTCTCTTTGCATCCCACGATGCACTTTGTTAGCTTGTGTGTTTGTCCGTCTATCTGTCCATCGCGCGTGTGCTTGTCCATTCTGATTCAAGCCCCCCAGAGCCTGGCTTGCCCACCAGAGAGTTGATGGGAGGGAAGGTCAGACCTCTGACCTTCGAAGAAGTAACAGTGGCAGCAAGCAATAGCAATACTCAGCACCTGCCGGACACTTGGATGGACCGTCTCACACGCCGAGTCTCCTGGGCCACTTGGGCTACCATGGCAGAAACTCCCGCCCAGATCAATTCAGGTAAAGGGAGAATGTATTGAGATATGCGCAGAAAAGTTCGGAGGTGGGCGTGGCTTCCAGTCTCAGTTCTGCTGGGCGGCAGCAGCTGTCACCAGGCTCAGGTGCTGGGTCAAGAGCCAGTCTCCCAAAAGTGCGGGCAACCCCACCTTGCCTCCCATTGGCTCAGCTCCGGTCACGTGGTCTCCCTGTGCCTCAAGAAACACATCTCTGGCCTAGAGGGGCACGCTGCGTGGCCACCTAGAGTCCAAAGGGGGTGAGATGGAGGGGCGCTGAGGGTCAGGCCATCCCCCAGGGTGGACATGGGCTCTAACCTGCCCAGGGGCCACTTTGTCTCACTGAATCCTCTCATCAGTGAAACGGGACAGATATCCAGACCCCACTTGACACTGAAGAAAGGAAGGCTCGGGGGATCGAAATGACTTCCTGAGATAATATGGCCAAGAATGGGGCAAACCAGGACTTGCCCTTTCCCCTAAGACAGTGGTTCTCAACAGAGGGTGGGCTCCCTGCCCCCCAGGTAGGATGGCCACATTTTGCGAATAACAACACAGGGTGCCCAGCTGACTTTGAATTTCAAATAAACACCAGATAGTATCTTGCCCTAAGCATGCTCCAAATAGTACATAAGCGATAGTAGAGAAAAAGCTTATTCCTTTTTTACCTGAAATTCAAATCTCACCGGACATCTTACATTTTGTCAGGCGATTCCCAGGGGACATTCAGCAATATCTGGACACTTTTTTTTTTAAATTGGGATCTCACTCTGTGCCCAGGCTGGACTGCAGTGGCATGATTATGCCTCACTGCAGCCTTGAATTCCTGGGTTCAAGCAAGCCTCCCCTCTCTACTTCCCGAGTAGCTGGGACTATAGGCGTGCACAGTCACGCCTGGCTAATTTTTTAATTTAATTTAATTTTTTGTAGAGACAAGTTCTCATTATGTTGCCCAAGCTGGTCTCGAACTCCTCCCAAAATGCTGGGTTTTCCCGTGTAAGCCGCAGCGCCCAGCCAATATCTGGAAACACTTTCTATTGTCACGATTAGGGAGGGGAGTGCTCGTGGCCTGGAGCGGGTGGGGGCCAGGGACGCTGCTACACACCCTGTGTTGTGTGGGGCGGCCCCACAGTGAAGGATTCACCGCCCCAGTTGTCACTGGTGTCCAAAGGGTGACGTTACCCCCTGTGGCTCCAGCACTGAAGGCAGGGAGCAGCGGGCAACATGGCGACTCTAGGGTGCCCTGAGCAGCCCCTCGTGGGTGCTTTTGCCTCTGCTGTGAGCACTCTGTCCACTGTCCGCTGTTAACAAGGAACGAGGGAGTCACAGGCCATGGCCATTAACCTCATCGTGAATGGGACCTTCGATTTAATTATTTGGCCTCCAACTTGGAAACGCTCAGAGGAAGTTAATGAGAATCTTTGAACTGGGTTTTGGCACCCACGCCCAGATGGACCGGGTTCGTGGAGAAAGCAGCCCATGGAAGGGAACTGGAAAAGTTCTGCGTTTCTATTTGTTGTCCATATCTCCAAGAGACAGCTCCGGGATGAGTCACCCTCTGCCTAGGAACGTGCCCCGACCTCTCCCTGCTGGGTTCGTCACACACCCCGTGTCAGTGCCCCACGGATGTGCTGAGCCTTGTCCTTGGCTGGGTTGGCCCGAGGAGGCAGCAGGTGAGGAGGATGAGGATGGCCAGGCCCTCCCTTGCCGCCGAACCCACCCGGCCAGCTTTGCTTTGGGGGGGCGCTGGCCGGGCTGGTACCGCTCTCTCCAGGGCTGGGGCCATTGTTATCACCTCTCCAATCAGACTGTCTGATTGTGCCCTGCATTTCCCAACGCACAAAATCCTCCTGTCCTGACCGACGCCACGGGGCATGACCCGAGGCTTCAACCCGACAGGGCTGCCGTCCCTGCCTTGCTGCCTTGGATGAGTGTGGGTTGTGTCTGGTGTTGCGTTTTGCGCGGGTTGGGTTGCGTCTGGAGAGGGAAGGCACGGAGAGACGTGTTGGTTGTGTGTGTGTGTGTGTGTGTGTGTGTGTTTGCATCCATGTAGCTATCGTCTTTGAAGTTTAAGACCAGTTGTAAATTCCTTGAAGTTCATCCTATTTCCTTTTATATGAGCGTGTTAACAAGGTTTGGAAAACTGACAGAGCTTACAGGAAGGCACAGCTGGGTCGCTCCCTGAGCCCGGGCTTTTAATTCAAACCAGAGCCCAGGCCTCCACGCAGCCCGGCTGGTGTTTACAAATGCGGCAGGAAGGCCCGCTGCCCGGTGATGAAGCCATCAACTGCGAGTGCTTTCTGTAGCCCCAGTTGGGATTAATTAAGAAAGGAAATGCCACAATCCTCCAAATTACTTCTCTAGGAGAAACCTTTGCACCAGATGAAGTCCAACAATAAAAATGGAAGAAGGGGGGGAAAAAGAAAGAAAGAAAGAAAACACCTCCCAGAAATGTGTTTCATGTGAATTTAGTTTTCGGTCAATGAGAGCAGCCGCGGGGATAAGCTTCCGGTTTCTTGCGTGGGAATCATGTGACATTTTATACATGCCAGGAAGGAGAGGTCACTGTCACGACACGAGGCAATGCTCTCCACTCAAAATCTGAAGCAGACCTCCTTGTCCCAGAATATGTTCTGAGCTCCATTCACCAAGGAGCTTTGGTGGGAGGAAGTCAAGGTATGGAAACTTCTTATATATATCAACTCCAAAGGAAGGCTCTCCTTAGCTGACGATCACTGTACCCCCACTGGCAATGCAGGGGGACTTCAAGAAAAAACAAGAGCTGGGTGCGGTGGCTCATGCCTGTATTCCCAGCCCTTTAGGAGGCCAAGGCAGGAGGATCGCTTGAGGCCAGGAGTTTGAGACCAGCCTGGGCAACATAGCAAGACTTCATCTCAACAAAAAATAAAAAGTTAACCGGGAGCGGTGGCGCATGCCTGTAGTCCCAGCTATTTGGGAAACTGAGGCAGGAGGCTCACCCAAGCCCAGGAGGCCAAGGCTACAATGAGCCTTGATGGTGCCATTGCACACCAGCCTGGGAGACAGAGTGACCCTGACTCAAAAGAAAAAACGTGACCTCATTCACTGTCTTGGGCACTTGGTGAGTCAGATGGCTCTGGGGAGGTGGGGAGACAGAGAGTATCATAGTGCTCATCAGTGGCGTGGCTGCTGACACGAGGGTCGGGATGTGAGCGAGCCGACAGCGTGGGTCCCAGAAAGTCTGGCCTGGCTCCGCTGGGTCTGTTCTGTCCAGAGGGCATCTGGGTTAGGCAGGAGAAAGGCCCCGGCCACTCGCCCCTCCCGAGCCTGCCCCACCAAGGACCGCCATTTCCCTGTTCTTTGTCCCCAAAACAGCACATCGTGTTCCGTGCACCCCCCACACGTCAGACAGGGCTTCAGGGCAACCTGGCTGATTTTTATTTTGATGGGATTTCAGGAAAAATAAATAAGGAAAATGTAAACATGGATGACGAACATATACTTTCCATACGGCCCTGTCCCGGCCAACCATATGTTGAGTCTCACGAACGCTTGGACTTTTTGATTGTTACCAAAATCCCACGTGTACCTGGTTACAGGACCCAAATATCTCACCAGAAATCTAAACAACGGCTATGGAGGTTCAAGCTCATTGGAACCATCTTGTGGAACAGGGACTGGAAACACCCGCGTGACGGCATGCGTTGCCGGGGTGAGCATGATTCGTGCTCAGGCTGGCAGCCCCCTTGTGCTGGCCTCTGCTTTGAAGGTTGGGGTGAGTGGCCCCAGGCTTGGGGTCCCCAGCTGGCAGCTGTGGGCGGGGCCTGAACCTCTCCTTCCTGGCTGGGTGACAAGTGACCTTCCCTTGCCAGGTCTCTCAGGTAAAAAAGTGGTGATGCCATAAACTCCCTTGAGGATTATTCTGAGCATGGAGGGCGTGAGAGGACGTCCTTCCAGAGCTAGCCACTGAATGAGTGCCCAGCAAATGACAGTCACCTCAAGGCAAGCCGCTCAGACGGCTGGACAGTGATGGAGTCCACAGATGCTGATCAAAATCGAATGTTCAAGAAAGAATGTCATTTCAGAGTGCCCAGAGACTGGAGAGGCTTCTGTTTTGTCCATGCTGTCGACTCTGGATTATGAATCAGGGGAGGTGAACATGGGGCCTATTTAGGCAAAATGAATTTGGACAGGTGACTGAACTTCTTCTGACCTCCCCTGCACAACATGGAGTTGCTTTTTCCCGTGTGTGTGCGTTTGAAATACGATTAATGAAAATATGCATTGTAAAAGTCTTGCATATGCATAGAAAAAAAATCCAAAATTTCATACACGTGTGAAAGGTGCCCTCCCACAACTTGTTTTAATGACGCTCAAGAGAACACTTCAGAGGAAAGGCGGCATCTTTTCAGACTCTGTGCTTCCATAAACATACCCACAACTTTGCTTTGCAAAAATGGGGCCGTGTTTCCATTCAGTCATACATCCTAAGCACCCTTCACATTCATTCACTGATTCTACCTCATTTTAATAGATTTTATTTTTATTTTATTTATATATATATTTTTAAGGCAGTATCTCACTCTGCAGCCCTGGCTGGATGTGGTGGCATGATCACAGCTCGCCAAAACTTGGACCTCCTGGGCTCAGGCCATCCTTCCCTCTCAGTCTCCCAAGTAGCTGGGACTACAGGCATGCACCAACATGCCTGGGTTTGTTTTGTTTTGTTTTCTTGTTTTGATAGAGACAAGGTCTTGCTATGTTGCCCAGGCTGGTCTCGAACTCCTGGGCTCAAGCAATCCTCTGGCCTCAATCTCCGTAAGTGCTGGGATGTCAGGCATGAGCCACCGTGCCCAGCCAGATTTTATTTATTAGATCAGTTTTGGATGTACAGAATAATTGCAAAGAAAGTACAGAGTTCGCATACCCCACACTTGATTTCTCCTATTGCTAAGCCTTTCGGTTAGCATGGCACACTTCTTGCAGTTAGTGAACTAGCACTGATATATTATTAATAACGTAAGTCACACTTTGTTCAGAGGTCCCTAGCTCCGGCCTCACGCCCTCTCCTCATCCCAGGTGCCATCCAGAATCTCGTGTGACACTGAGTCATCGTGTCTCCTTAGGCTCCTCTGGGCCGTGACGGTTCCTCAGACTCCCCTTGTGTTTGGTGACCAGGTCGGTTTCAAGGAGGATTGGGCAGGCTGATGTGGACACTCTTCTTCTGGAATTTGTCTGATGTTTTTCTCACGATCAGCCTGACTGTGGGTTTGGGAAGGAAGACACAGAGGTCAAGCGTCTTCTCCTCACATCACACCAGGGCCCACACCAATGGCATAGCATTACGGCTGATGTCGGCCTCGGCCACAGGGCTGAGGTCTACCTTATGTTTAAATGGCCACAAAGTGTCCCATTGTTGGGAGGTTCAATCTTTTTTGAAAAAACCAATTGAGAGCTAATTTTTTTTTTTTGAGTTGAAGTCTCACTCTGTCACCCAGACTGGAGTGCAGTGGCCGCTCCCGGCCACTGCAGCCTTGACCTGCTGGGCTCCGGCGATCCTTCCGCCTCAGCCTTCCAAGTAGCCGGAATTACAGGCATGTGCTACCACGCCCGGCTGATTTTTTGATTTATTGTAGAGATGAGGTCTCGCTGCCCAGGCGGGTCTCGAACCCGTGGACTAAGGCAATCCACTCACCTCAGCCTCCCAAAGGTGCGGGATTACAGGCTGAGCCACTGAGCCCAGCTGAGAGCTAATTTTTTTAAATATTCGAAATCTAAGCCGGGCATGGTAGCTCATGCCTATAATCCCAGCACTTTGGGAGGCCGAGGTGAGAAAATTGCTTGAGCCTAGAGAATTCAAGACCAGCCCGGGCAACCTCACCTCTATGAAAAAAAGAAAAAAAAATTAACCAGGCACGGTGGCCTATGCGTGCTGTCCCAGCTACTTGGGAGACTGAGACAGAAGGATCGTTTGATCCCAAGAGGTCGAAGCTGAGGTGACACTACACTCCAGCCTGGGTGGCAGAGTGAGACCCCAACTCAAAAAAAAAGAAAAGAAAAAAGAAACCATGCCCAAGTGCACATCCTTATGCTACCATATTTGCTCCATATTTCAGATGTTTCTATGGAAGAATTCCTGGAAGCGGATTATTCAGTTTTGAGGGCTACAAGTGTTTGAAATGTTGCCAGATTCTGCTATATTTCTCTTTCTAAAGATGACTCCGGGTTGTCCCCTCCAAGAGGGGCCAGTTTCCCTAGTCTTCCCTAGTAGTGGTCTTTGCCATCTTTTCAACCTTTGTCGACGTCATGGAGGGGGAAACAAACACATTGCATTGGGTGACCTGTCCCTCCTTAAACTGGTACCCCAAAGCCTGATTTCAGAAAAGATTGAGTCGTTGGGGCCAGACTCAAAGCAAAAAATTAATGCAAAATACCTGAAAAATGTGGGCGAAGCACAAGGACGAAATCAGATGGCATTTTGATCTGAGTTCCTGCATCAGATACCCAACTCTGAGCGTTTCTTTTCCCCGTGAGAAGATGTGTCTGTTGGATCCAGGGCACGCTTGAACTTCCTTCCTCATCCTCACCAATTCCTCTCACCTCGGCCTTTGGGACGTGACTCCCATCTGAACCATCAGTGTCTTCGAGACCCCAGCCCTGCGTCCCTGGTGTGGAGGGACCCGGCTTTCCGTGTGGGCGGCCTCCACTCTGTATCAAAATTTATACACATCGCAGGGAGCCAGTCCTCACAAAATGGAAGCTTTGACAACTATTTACATACTGAGTGAGAGCCAAGCTATATCCACTCTCCAATGTTTATACCGACTCGACAGCCGCACCAGAGCAAAGGGAGTGTGGGCACCCTGGAGGCCCCAGTCGGAGCCCGCCCCCCGGCACCTCCCTCTCCCTGGGACCTGATGCATGCCACAGCTCCCTAGTCCAGACCGCCATCACCTCTGTCCTGTTAATTATGCCCCAGGCCCCAAGGCACGACCCACCACTGTCACCTCTGCCCCTGCCCTGTGATGTCTCTTTACAGCCCTGACTGAATAATTATCACTTTTCTGAGTGTATTTCTTGCTTATTAGATTACTTATTAGCTGATTAGATTACTGTTGGCATCCCTGCTGACACGTGAGCTCCACGTGGCGAGGCACTGTGTTTTGGTCCCGTCTGTCTCCCCTGGAAGCGTGCCTGGCCCATAGTAGGTGCTTGGTGAGCCTTCACTCCCACCAGCCATCCATCATCCACAGCGCAGCCAGCGTCCTGTCACCAAAAGGGGAAACTTGCAGTCCTCCCGCTCTTCCCCCACTGAAACCCTTCGGCACCTCCCTGTCGGCCTCAGGGTAGACATCCACCTTCTGAGCCTGCATGGTCCCCTGCTGTATCCTTGGTGCCCTCATCCAACCACAGGGGGTCTGCCTGTCTCCTTGGAAGGGAAAGACCCTTCAATTTTGGTCCTTGGCCTTGTATTCCCTGCTGGGACCTGACTTCTGTACCAGCAGATGCTAGCAAGAGATCAACACCTCTTCCAGGAAACCTTCCCTCTGCCACTCTTCTATGTCTCCCGGACACCTTGCCCTATTCCCTTGCCAAGTCATCAGGGCCAACAGGGACAGGGACCAGGCTGACACTTCCCTGGGTCAGCGGTTGAGGCAACCTGAGATCCACCTTAAAGTAGGTTAGGAATCCATGATCCAGAGTTAGAACTGAGGTTGGTTGTTCCCAAGGCCCCCTCTTTTTTTTTTTTTTAGCTCTCTGAGCCTCAGTTTCCTTATCTGCCAAATGGGGTTAATGATCTCTTCCTTGCAGGATGATAAAACTTAAGTCGGGTCCTTTCTACTTTAGTGAACTGATGTGTTTATGGAGGTCATTGTAGGGTCCCATGCCGTTGTGATAATCCAGAGGGATTTCTCCCAGTGGTAACATTTTGCAAAACTAGAGTATAATATTACAACTGGAATGTTGGCACTGACATGAGTCAGGAGTGATGAAGTTGTGGGTTTGCCCCCGCAAATATTTATTTCTAAACAACCGATAAATACGGCGATGGTGAACATGCCCAGAAGGGGCAGGAATTCAAACCTCGACCCACTTCTTGGTGCTAAGCTGAGTCACTGTTATCTCTTGGCTGGCACCCATGTCCCTGTTCCCCCATCCTCCGTGCAATAGACACTATCTGCCCCCAGGACACGTGGCTCAGGCCAGACCAGCCAGATGAACTGACTCGGTGGGCTTAGGATGGGTCAGGGATGTGTTCAGGCCCCCAGCAGAGCCAAGAAAAGCACTGGGAAAGGCAGGTGGTGGCTGGAGAGGGAATCTGTGTTCCCTGTGGTCTTGGACTCTGGACTGCTGGTGTCCTTCCCAGCATCAGGTAAGAGGAGAGAGACAGAGATGGAGCAGGAGGGAGTGGACAGCAGAGTCTCAGCGCCAGTTCCTCCTCTTTCTTCTCTTCTTTCTTTGAGCTTCATAATAAATGCTCCTGTAGGTAAAGCAAGCTTTTTTTTTTTGAGCCAGGGTTTCACTCTGTCACCCAGACTGGGATGCAGTGGCACAATCATGGCTCACCACAGCCTCAAACTCCCAGACTCAAACAATCCTTCTGCCTCAGACTCCTTAGCAGCTGGGACTACACATGTGCTCCACCATACCTGGCTAATTTTTTAAAAACTAGTTTTGTAAAGATGAGGTCTCACGATATTGCCCAGACTGGTCTCAAACTGCTGGACTCAAGCAACCCCCCTGCCTCAGCCTCCCAAAGTGCTGGGATGACAGGTGTGACCACCACACCCGGCAGCGGCAAAGTCAGCTTTTGTTAGGCTCCTGGCATAGGTTCCTGACGGCGTCCAGAACCAACATCACTGTACACAAGTCACTCCCAGACTTAGTTCCTCGTCCTTTGGCTGGGCGGTCACTCTAAATTCAAAATGTGACTCTGCTAAGGCTCTGGGGTGGGAGCCGGGGAGCGGTTGTGTTCCATCCAATGGGCTGTTTAATGTGGATTCTTTGGATGACGCCATCCTCGAAACCTACGACAAGATTTTCAAGATCTGTTGAATTGAGAGGAAGGAGACACAGCCAGGGTTCCGTCCCCACGAACAACGCAACAGCACCGTGACACTTTGGGAACTGCTGTTTCATAGCTTTAATGGAGATTTGGATGGGCTTTTTACTTCGCAACCCAAATCACAGTTGGCTGGCAGTTCTTGGGAAGACAAGCACTCCTTCGTGGCAGGTGAAAGACGTCCCTTAAGATGGAGGAAGGAGCCGGGCTCGGTGGCTCAGCCTGTCATCCCGCGCCTTTGGGAGGCTGAGG